>NC_042972.1:13811753-14111753 GCF_901001165.1 Salmo trutta | reverse complement strand
AACAGAACTGAAATGGCAGGCGAAACCCAGAGGACAAACCATAAAAATAAAACAATTCAGCATACCACTGATTTCAATGGCTGGCACTTTCATAATAGGGTGAAATTGTCCCCGGTTGCAGTTCCTAGGGCTTCCACTAGATGTCAGTCTTTAGAGTTTCAGGCTGGTTTTTGGAAAAAAGAGGGAGAAGTTGTAGTTTTTCTAAGCGGCTCCCATTTTGGCTGTAGTGTTTCCAAGCACATGGCCGAGAGAGTGCGTTCTTTTTTTTTATCTCCGGTAAAGACAAAGATTCTCCGTCTTAAATGTTATCGTTTATTTGCGTATTAGGGTACCTAAGGTTTGATTATAAACGTTGATTGACTTGTTTGGATAACTTTATTGGTAACGTTTGGGATTCATTTTGTATGCATTTTGAAGGAGGGAAACTAAACTGAGTTTTTATGGATATAAAGAAGGACTTTATTGAACAAAAGGACCATTTGCAATGTAACTGGGACCTTTTGGAGTGCCAACAGAAGAAGATCTTCAAAGGTAAGGCATATATTATATCGCTATTTCTGACTTTCATGTCGCAACTCCCTGGTTGAAAATGATTTGTTATGCATTTGTGTGCTGGGCGCTGTCCTCAGATAATCACATGGTTTGCTTTCGCCGTAAAGCCTTTTTGAAATCTGACACGGCGGCTGGATTAACAACAGGTTAAGCTTTATTTTGATGTATTGCACTAGTGATTTCATGAAAGTTTAATATTTATAGTAATTTAATTTGAATTTCGCGCTCTGCAATTTCACCGGATGTTGGCCAGATAGGACGCTAGCGTCCCAATGATCCACAAGAAGTTAACCAGACCCGGAAAGCTGAAAGTGGAGAGAGACATATCTGCACTCTGGTGAGACAACTTCAACAATATAAAAAGCAAGAGAAGAACAGAGCACTAGAGGAGAGGATCAGACTGCTGGTGGAGAGGGTGAGGGGGATGGAGGAGAGGATCAGACTGCTGGAGGAGAGGGTGAGGGGGATGGAGGAGAGGATCAGACTGCTGGAGGAGAGGATGAGGGGGATGGAGGAGAGGATCAGACTGCTGGAGGAGAGGGTGAGGGGGATGGAGGAGAGGATCAGACTGCTGGAGGAGAGGGTGAGGGGGATGGAGGAGAGGATCAGACTGCTGGAGGAGAGGGTGAGGGGGATGGAGGAGAGGATCTGACTGTTGGAGGAGAGGTTGAGGGGGATGGAGGAGAGGATCAGACTGCTGGAGGAGAGGGTGAGGGGGATGGCGTGTGACAGAACAACCCACTAGAGAGGTGGCCCCCACACAGAGAAGCCAGCAGAACAACCCACTAGAGAGGTGCCCCCCCACAGAGAAGCCAGCAGAACAGCCCACTAGAGAGGTGCCCCCCCCCCCACAGAGAAGCCAGCAGAACAGCCCACTAGAGAGGTGCCCCCCCCCCCCACAGAGAAGCCAGCAGAACAGCCCACTAGAGAGGTGCCCCCCCCCACAGAGAAGCCAACAGAACAGCCCACTAGAGAGGTGCCCCCCCCCACAGAGAAGCCAGCAGAACAACCCACTAGAGAGGTGCCCCCCCCCACAGAGAAGCCAACAGAACAACCCACTAGAGAGGTGCCCCCCCACAGAGAAGCCAGCAGAACAGCCCACTAGAGAGGTGCCCCCCCCCCACAGAGAAGCCAGCAGAACAGCCCACTAGAGAGGTGCCCCCCCCCCCACAGAGAAGCCAGCAGAACAGCCCACCTCAGCTCCCAACAAAAGTCGGGACACCACAGTAGAAATCCACACCAGACTCTGACCACGTCGACAACACAGCAGAAATCCACACCAGACTCTGACCACGTCGACAACACAGCAGAACAAACAAATGAAGAACCCCAAGCCCAGTGATCTCAGCCCCTCTGAGCACCCCCCGTCAGCCACCCTGACAGCCCTCCCGACAACCCCCCCAAACCCACTGAGGACACAGAGAGACAGATTGTACTCCTTATGGACTCAAATAAGAAATATATACAAGAAAATAAACTTTTTCCCAAACACAATGTGTCTAAATTCTGGTGTCCAAACACCCAGCGCGCCCCCGGACCTTCTGTCTGAGGACCAACTAGGGTCACCCAGCCACATAATACACACAGGCACAAACCACCTGAGAGCCCAGCAGGAAAGGGTGGCCACAGCACTGAAGGGAGCAATTGAAAAATCTTATTCTACTTTCCCCAATGCACAAGTGGTTATCTCCACCCTGCTACCAAGAAAAGACTTCCATTCTGCTACCATACAGCGTGTAAACGCAAGTATTTCCCGTGACTGTGCCTCAAAACCAAATGATTACCTGGCCCACCACTCCACCCTGGACTTGAACAGCCTCTATGACCAGGTCCACCTATACAAGGCAGCAGTGCCCACCTTCGCCCGGACTCTAAAGGATATCGCTCTCAAACACTTCAACACAGGAGCAACAGATCAATAGACACTCTCCCAGACCAGTGGGACCTGCGGGACACCCCCAGACCTACACCTAGAGGACCCACCCCGAGAGGACCTACATCCAGACCACAGCACCAGACACACCCCCCCCAGACCTACACCTAGAGGACCCACCCCGAGAGGACCTACATCCAGACCACAACACCAGACACATCCCCCCCCAGACCTACACATAGAGGACCTACATCCAGACCACACCACCACCAGTCCCCCCCCCCCCAGACCTACACATAGAGGACCTACATCCAGACCACAACACCACCAGGCCTCCCCCCAGACCTACACATAGAGGACCTACATCCAGACCACCACCATCCACCCCCCCCCCCAGACCTACACATAGAGGACCTACATCCAGACCACAACACCACCAGACACATCCCCCCTCCCCAGACCTACACAGAGGACCTACATCCAGACCACAACACCAGACATCCCCCCCCCCTCCCCAGACCTACACAGAGGACCTACATCCAGACCACAACACCAGACACATCCCCCCCCTCCCCAGACCTACACATAGAGGACCTACATCCAGACCACAACACCACCATCCCCCCCCCCTCCCCAGACCTACACATAGAGGACCTACATCTAGACCACAACACCACCAGACACATCCCCCCCCCCCAGACCTACACGACCTACATCCAGACCACAGCACCACCAGACACATCCCCCCTCCCCAGACCTACACATAGAGGACCTACATCCAGACCACAACACCACCAGACACATCCCCCAGACCTACACATAGAGGACCTACATCCAGACCACAACACCAGACACATCCCCCCCCTCCCCAGACCTACACATAGAGGACCTACATCCAGACCACAACACCACCATCCCCCCCCCCTCCCCAGACCTACACATAGAGGACCTACATCTAGACCACAACACCACCAGACACATCCCCCCCCCCAGACCTACACGACCTACATCCAGACCACAGCACCACCAGACACATCCCCCCTCCCCAGACCTACACATAGAGGACCTACATCCAGACCACAACACCACCAGACACATCCCCCAGACCTACACATAGAGGACCTACATCCAGACCACAACACCAGACACATCCCCCCCCTCCTCAGACCTACACATAGAGGACCTACATCCAGACCACAACACCAGACACATACACACCAATCAACACCCCCCCCCCCCCCCAAGTCAACCATGCCCTCCTCCCCATTTAGGCCCCCTCAGATCAGACCTATGCCCCTCTTGCCCACCCCATGCACCCCACCCCCGCAAAGAGGGCCTCAACATGGAAGTCACACATACACCCAGGCCGTGAGCAGGAAAACAGGCCCAACCCCCACTCTTACACTAGCCCAAGCCAATGGCATGTACCAGATGCTCAGCAGGCTCTGCTCACGCTTACTGGCCTGAGGCCAAACCACACAACCAACAACATTGGACACTATATGGAACACAAAGCCTTCACCATCTCATCCTGGAATATCCAAGGCCTGAGGTCATCTGCCTTTGTCCTAAAGAGCAGGAACCCGGACTTCATCAAAGAAATCGGAAATACAGACATTGTCATTCTATAAGAAACCTGGTATAGAGGAGACAGACCCACTGGTTGCCCTCTAGGTTACAGAGAGCTGGTAGTCCCATCCACCAAACTACCAGGTGGGTGGTATAGAGGAGACGGACCCACTGGTTGCCCTCTAGGGTACAGAGAGCTGGTAGTCCCATCCACCAAACTACCAGGTGTGAAACAGGGAAGGGACTCAGGGGGTATGCTCATTTGGTATCCATTAACTTAAAACAGGAACATTTTACATTTGGTTAGAAATTCAAAAAGGAAATGATCTCAACGGAGAAAAATGTCCTCCTGTGTGCTACCTATATCCCCCCACTAGAATCCCCATAGTTTAATGAAGACAGCTTCTCCATCCTGGAGGGGGAAATCAATCGTTTCCAGGCCCAGGGACATGTACTAGTCTGTGGCGACCTAAATGCCAGAACCGGACAAGAACCGGACACCCTCAGCACACAAACACCTGCCTGGAGGTGACAGCATTCCCTCCCTCATATGTCCCCCTAGGCACAACTATGACAACATAACCAACAAAAATGGGTCACAACTCCTGCAGCTCTGTCGCACGCTGAGTATGTACATAGTCAATGGTAGGCTTCGAGGGGACTCCTAAGGTACACCTATAGCTCATCTCTTGGCAGTAGTACTGTAGACTACTTTATCACTGACTTCAACCCAGAGTCTCTCAGAGCGTTCACAGTCAGCCCACTGACACCCCTATCAGACCACAGCAAAATCAGTCTACTTGAACAGAGCAATACTCAATCATGAGGCATCAAAGGCAAAGGAACTGAGTAATATTAACTTAAGGTATAGGGGGCAGTATTTTCATTTTCGGATGAAAAGCATGCCCAGAGTAAACTGCCTAATACTCGGGCCCAGAGTCAAATATTTGCATATTATTAGTATATTTGGATAGAAAACGCTCTGAAGTTTCTAAAACTGTTTGAATGATGTCTGTGAGTATAACAGAACTCATATGGCAGGCATAAACCTGAGAAAAATCCAACCAGGAAGTGGGAAATCTGAGAATTGTAGTTTTTCTTTTGAATCCCTATCAAAACTACAGTGTCTGTGGGGTCACGTTGCACTTCCTAAGGCTTCCATTGGCTGTCAACAGCCTTTAGAAACGTGTTTCATCCTTCTCCTGTTACTGGGCAGAAAATAGTAGCTCAGTCAATGAGTGGACTGCCTATGGACAAAGGACTTGCTGATGCGCGAGCCCGCCAGCGCGCCGTTCCTTCTTTTTCTTCTTGAATGAATACGCCATTGTCCGGTTGGAATATTATCAACGTTTTATCTTAAAAAGACCCTAAGTTGATTGTAAACAACATTTGACATGTTTCTACGAATGGTAATGGAACTATTTGACTTTTTGTGTCTGGATTTACGCTCGCGCGTTATGCTTTTGGATAGTGATCTGAACGCACGAACAAAACGGAGGTATTGACATAAATATGGAGTATTTCGAACAAAAATAACATTTCTTGTGGAAGTAGGAGTCCTGTGAGTGCATTCTGACGAAGATCAGCAAAGGTAAGAGAATATTTATAATACTAATTCTGAGTTTAGTTGACTCCAGAACTTGGCGGGTATCTGTATAGCTTGCTTAGATGGTGAGCTATGTACTCAGAATATTGAAAAATGTGCTTTCTCCGTAAAACTATTTTAAAATTTGACACAGCAGTTGCATTAAGGAGAAGTATATCTATAATTCTTTCAATAACTGTTGTAAATTTTATCAACGTTTATGATGAGTATTTTTGTAAATTGATGTGCACATTCACCGGATGTTTTGGTGGGAATACATTTCTGAACATCACGCGCCAATGTAAAAAGAAAAATGGGGTTTTTGGATATAAATATGAACTTTATCAAACAAAACACACATGTATTGTGTAACATGAAGTCCTATGAGTGCCATCTGATGAAGATCAAAGGTTAGTGAATATTTTAGCTGTATCTTTGGTTTTTGTGATGCATGTCCTTGCTTGGAAAATGGCGGTGTGGTTTTTCTTGTGAAGTTTATGTCCTAACATAATCTAATTTTATGCTTTCGCCGTAAAGCCTTTTTGAAATTGGACAATGTGGTTAGATTAACAAGAAGTTTATCTTATCTTTAAAATGGTGTAAAATAGTTGATTGTTTGAGAAAATGACATTTTTGCTGTTTTGTATTTCGCACCATGCTATTTCACTGGCTGTTGAATAGTGTGTCCCGCAGGTGGGACGGTAGCGTCCCACGTAGCCCTGAGAAGTTAAGAAATGCTATAGATGAAAGGAATGTAGTTCGGAAACCTACCAAAAAAAACAATTAGGCAACAACAAATTCAATCCCTTTGACAACTTCCTGGACAAAACGTTCCACTGTAATAATTAAGGTGTAAACTTGGCAGTAGAAAATATTAACAGTATATTTGACCTCTCAGCTTCCCTATGAAATCCAAAAATCTCAAATAGAAAACCGAAGAAAATGAACAACAATGAAATGGTATGATGAAGAATTCAAAAATCTAAAGAAAGAAATTGAGAAACCTGTCCAACCAAAAACAGAGAGACCCGGAAAACCCGAGTCTATGCCTTCACTATGGTGAATCACTAAAACAATACAGAAATACACTACGGAAAAAGAAGGAACAGCACGTCAGAAATCAGCTCAATGCAATTGAAGAATCCATAGACTAACCACTTATGGGAAAATTGGAAAACACTAAACAAACAAAGATTTATCTGTCCAAAATGGAGATGTATGGGTAAACCACTTCTCCAATCTTTTTGGCTCTATAACAAAGAACAAACAGCAAAGACATATACATGATCACATACAAATCTTAGAATCAACTATTAAAGACTACCAGAACCCACTGGATTCTCCAATTACCTTGAATGAACTACAGGACAAAATAAAAACCCTCCAACCCAAAAAGGCCTGTGGTGTTGATGGTATCCTCAATGAAATGATCAAATACACAGACAACAAATTCCATTTGGCTATACTTAAACTCTTTAACATCATCCTTAGCTCTGGCATCTTCCCCAATATTTGGAACCAAGGACTGATCACCCCAATCCACAAAAGTGGAGACAAATTTGACTCCAATAACTATCGTGGGATATGCGTCAACAGCAACCTTGGGAAATTCTCTGCATTATCATTAACAGCAGACTCGTACATTTCTTCAGTGGAAACAATGTACTGAGCAAGGGTTGACTTTTCAAATTGACTTTATCAAATTATCGTACGACAGACCACGTATTCACCCTGCACACCCTAATTGACAAACAAACAAACACCAAAACAAAGGCAACGTCTTCTTATGCTTTGTTGATTTCAAAAAAGCCTTCGACTCAATTTGGCATGAGGGTCTGCTATACAAATTGATGGAAAGTGGTTTTGGGGGGGGGAAACATTCAACATTATAAAATCCATGTACACAAACAACAAGTGTGCGGTAAAAAACACACTTCTTCCCACAGGGCCGTGGGGTGAGACAGGGATGCAGCTTAAGTCCCACCCTCTTCAACATATACATCAATGAATTGGCGAGGGCACTAGAAAAGTCTGCAGCACCCGGCCTCACCCAGTCAAATGTCTGTTTGCTGATGATCTGGTGCTTCTGTCACCAGCCATGGGAGAGCCTAAAGCAGCACCTAGATCTTCTGCACAGATTCTGTCAGACCTGGTCCCTGACAGTAAATCTCAGTAAGACCAAAATAATGGTGTTCCAAAAAAAGGTCCAGTCGCCAGGACCACAAATACAAATTCCATCTAGACACCTTGGCCTAAACATCAGCGCCACAGGTAACTTCCACAAAGCTGTGAATGATCTGAGACAATGCAAGAAGGGCATTCTATGCCATCAAAAGGAACATTAACTTCAACATACTAATTAGGATCTGGCTAAAAATACTTGAATCAGTTATAGAACCCATTGCCCTTTATGGTTGTGAGGTCTGGGGTCCGCTCACCAACCAAGAATTCACAAAAAATGGGACAAACACCAAACTGAGACTCTGCATGCAGAATTCTGCAAAAATATCTTCAGTGTACAACGTAGAATACCAAATAATGCATGCAGAGCAGAATTAGGCCGATACCCGATAATTATCAAAATCCAGAAAAGCGCCGTTAAATTCTACAACCACCTAAAAGGAAGTGATTCCCAAACCTTCCATAACAAAGCCATCACCTACAGAGAGATGAACCTGGAGAAGAGTCCCCTAAGCAAGCTGGTCCTGGGGCTCTGTTCACAAACACACCCCACAGAGCCCCAGGACAGCAACACAATTGCACCCAACCAAATCATGAGAAAACAAAAAGATAATTACTTGACACATTGGAAAGAATTAACAATAAAACAGAGCAAACTAGAATGCTTTTTGGCCCTAAACAGAGAGTACACAGTGGCAGAATACCTGACCACTGTGACTGACCCAAACTTAAGGAAAGCTTTGACTATGTACAGACTCAGTGAGCATAGCCTTGCTATTGAGGAAGGCCACCGTAGGCAGACCTGGCTCTCAAGAGAAGACAGGCTATGTGCACACTGCCCACAAAATGAAGTGGAAACTGAGCTGCACTTCCTAACCTCCTGCCCAATGTATGACCATATTAGAGACACATATTTCCCTCAGATTACACAGATACAAAGAATTAAAAAACAAACCCGATTTTGATAAATTCCCATATTCACTCCACAAATGTTTTGTTAAACTATAGTTTTGGCAAGTCAGTTAGGACATCTACTTTGTGCATGACAAGTCATTTTTCCAACAATTGTTTACAGACAGATTATTTCACTGTATCACAATTCCAGTGGGTCAGAAGTTTACATACACTAAAGTTGACTGTGCCTTTAAACAGCTTGGAAAATTCCAGAAAATAATGTCATAGCTTTAGAAGCTTCTGATAGGCTAATTGACATCATTTGAGTCAATTGGAGGTGTGCCTGTGGATGTATTTCAAGGCCTAACTTCAAACTCAGTGCCTCTTTGCTTGACATCATGGGAAAATCAAAAGAAATCAGCCAAGACATCAGAAAAAAACTGTAACCTCCACAAGTCTGGTTCATCCTTGGGAGCAATTTCCAAACGCCTGAAGGTACCATGTTCATCTGTACAAATAATAGTATGCAAGTATAAACACCATGGGACAACGCAGCTGTCATACCGCTCAGGAAGGAGAGGTATTCTGTCTCCTAGAGAAGAACGTACTTGGTGCAAAAAGTGCAAATCAATCCCAGAACAACAGCAAAGGACCCTGTGAAGATGCTGGAGGAAACAGGTACAAAAGTATCTATATCCACAGTAAAACGAGTCCTATATCGACATAACCTGAAAGGCTGCTCAGCAAGGAAGAAGCCACTGCTCCAAAACCGCCATAAAAAAGCCAGACTACGGTTTGCAACTGCACATGGGGACAAGGATAGTACTTTTAACATATGTTTCCCATGCCAATAAAGCCTGAATAGATAGATAGATAGATAGATAGATAGATAGATAGATAGATAGATAGATATAGAGAGAGAGAGAGAGAGAGAGAGAGACCCACGCAACCAACAGCTATGCTTTGCATGCACGGGTGTTAAAAGCATTTGGGCATGCATCGTAGAACTATAAAGTTCATCATGCACATCGACATTACCTTATGAATAACAAGGCTATAAAATATGTCGTACCTCCCTACCATGTGGTAAACAGGAGAAAGACAACATGTTGTGTTTTTTTTTTTTTACATGATTCAGACACACACTAATCAACTCAATTCGTAAGGGTGCACACACACACACCATTTCTACTGGTGAACTGCATTCACTGGAAACATGCAGGGTGCCCTTTAACTTAATCATTCACACTTTGATAGGTTGAAGCCCAACTGAAGTGCCCTAAGGAATGCCCACACTGCACAGTTTTCATACGATCTAGACCTACATATCTGAATAATGAACAGGCTTTCCAGCATAATTAAACCCTATGATAGTTTAGAAGGGTTATCAAAAGTCGAGTTATCCCAAAAAATAACACATTTCTACAAACATCCATAGGGTCATGCTACTGATTAGAATCAAGGACATGTTATACGCACCATCCAGACATGTTCAAATAAACTTGAGCAGTGTTGAATTTGATTCAATTAGAACTGACTAAGGAGTAACATGAGGAAAAAACAGAGTATCGAAGAAGAATAGCTTGGCACCTTTGCACCGTTAGCCTGCTGTGTCCTGAACCAAATAAATTCATCAAGATAAGAATTAGGATTGAGCCTAGATACTGCAGTGTCAAGGTTTCTGGTGTGTAACGCATATCACGGAGAGAATATTTATTATGCTCCAACTCAGGGGTCTCTACTAGCTACATATGCATCTTCGAGGGACTCAAATGAAGTTTGACAAACCAAGGCATTGTAGAGGACATTGACGGTGCTCGGTATAAGCCATGTGGAGCTAAAAACAGAACTAAACTCAGCAAAAAAAGAAACGTCCTCTCACTGTCAACTGCGTTCATTTTCAGCAAACTTAACATGTGTAAATATTTGTATGAACATTACAAGATTCAACATCTGAGACATAAACTGAACAAGTTCCACAGACATGTGACTAACAGAAATGGAATAATGTGTCCCTGAAAAAAGGGGGGGACAAAATCAAAAGTAACAGTCAATGCAGCTGGTGGCCACACCAGATACAAAGTACTGCAGTGCATCTCCTCATGGACTGCAACAGATTTGATAGTTCTTGTTATGAGATGTTACCCCACTCTTCCACCAGGGCACCTGCAAGTTCCCAGACATTTCTGGGGGGAATGGCCCTAGCCCTCACCCTCTGAGCCAACAGGTCCTAGACGTGCTCAATGGGATTGAGATCTGGCCTCTTCGCTGGCCATGGCAGAACACTGACATTCCTGTCTTGCAGGAAATCACGCACAGAACGAGCAGTATGGCTGGTGGCATTGTCATGCTGGAGGGTCATGTCAGGATGAGCCTGCAGGAAGGGTACCACATGAGGGAGGATGTCTTCCTTGTAATGCACAGCGTTGAGATTGCCTGCAATGACAACAAGCTCAGTCCGATGATGCTGTGACACACCACCCCAGACCATGACGGACCCTCCACCTCGATCCCGCTCCAGAGTACAGGCCTCGGTGTAACGCTCATTCTTTCGATGATAAACGTGAATCCGAACATCACCCCTGGTGAGACAAAACCGCAACGTCAGTGAAGAGCATTTTTTGTCAGTCCTGTCTGGTCCAGCGACGGTGGGTTTGCGCCCATAGGCGACGTTGCCGGTGATGTCTGGTGAGGACCTGCCTTACAACAGGCCTACAAGCCCTCAGTCCAGCCTCTCTAAGCCTATTGCGAACAGTCTGAGCACTGATGGAAGGATTGTGCGTTCCTGGTGTACCTCGGGCAGTAGTTGTTGCCATCCTGTACCTGTCCCGCAGGTGTGATGTTCGGATGTACCGATCCTGTGCAGGTGTTGTTACACTGCGAGGACGATCAGCTGTCCATCCTGTCTCCCTGTAGCGCTGTCTTAGGCGTCTCACAGTACAAGCATTGCAATTTATTGCCCTGGCCCCATCTGCAGGGATCCTGGGCATCTTTCTTTTGGTGTTTTTCAGAGTCAGTACAAAGGCCTCCTTAGTGTCCTAAGTTTTCATAACTGTGACCTTAATTGCCTACTGTCTGTAAGCTGTTAGTGTCTTAACGACCGTTCCACAGGTACATGTTCATTAATTGTTTATGGTTCATTGAACAAGCATGGGGAAACAGTATTTAAACCCTTTACAATGAAGATCTGTGAAGTTACTGGGATTTTTAGAAATGATCTTTGAAAGACAGGGTCCTGAAAAAGGGACGTTTCTTTTTGCTGAGTTTAGAAAGTTGTAGACCGATATAAGGCTGATTTAACGCGTTAGCACCAGAACTACAAGTCCATTTATTCTGTTCTCCACACATTACATACAATCATCTATTACCATGTGTTCCCTTTGGTTTAGTACAGCAGAAGGCCTGTTGTCTTCTGTCATTCCCAGAAAAACAGCAGCTTCTGATTGATATCTAGAGAAAGATCATCTTTGATAGCTGCCATGTAGCAAGATACAAAGATCTCAAATGGTTGAAATGTAGTAGAGGCTGGCACTGGGTAATCTGATTCTGAAACCCACCCCACCCCCTCTTTTAGGGGGATTTTGCTTTGTGCCACCAGCATATTGTCCTTAATCTTGTTGCATTCGTTGGCTTGCAAAGACCTGACCGTTCTGATAAGGTTACTGACTTAATGCCCACTGACATAATTAAATAGAGTATTTCATCTGCCCATGGACGTGGAGGGCAAGGCCACTTTAAAGCAAAAGCAGCCATCACATATAATTGCAAGGCCGGCTGTCCTTTTCCATCTACATTGGATAGATTTGCGCCAGTCTAATGGATAAGGGGCAAACACACCCGACCGATTTTTACCAAAAATCAGTCAGTGAAAGGCCGTCAGCTGTAGGTGGTTTCAACATTTAGAATCGGGAAAGAATCTGTCGGAGTCGGCTTGCCAAAAGGAAAAAAATAAAGTGTTTTTAGTATGACACCTTCAGACTTTCATTGGTGGTTAAAAACCATAGGATTACCTTGGGTAGAACCAGCAGGTTGTTGTGAACTCAGTTTGTTGATTAGCAAAAAACTACTAAGGACCTATTAAATCACCCTTTAACAAGTTTTTCCAGGATTTAGTCAAAAACACCATTCATTTTTGACAGCAAGTCATCCCCAAAATGTTATGATTGCGAAACATAAAATCTCAAAAAGGCACATTCCTTCAAACATACTTTGTCTTTGCAGGGGAAAACAATGATCAACATTGGTCTATTCCAGTAACTCAAAGCCCTTTCGGCTGATCAGGGCTGTGAATTTGTGCCTCTATCATCACACGATATGGCACTTTGTGATGACAGCTCTGTCCTGACCGAGTGCACTCTGCCGCAAGACACCGTTTAATCAACGCCGTTACTGATGATCTACTGCCATCCCCACCCGGTCGCAGTTTATCAAATCTCTCTGACGCAGCCCGTCCTTGACATCTCCCCACCTGTTAATTACCAGACCGGCAGGATAAATGTCACGACGATTGCTAAACAAGACAAATCACGAACGCGTCTATCCCCTCGTCAGACAGCGTCCGCCCGCCTACTCGCCCTTGCTGTGGACGACCTGACAGACGGAAGGACATATTGACTTAAGGACTGACTGAAAGACTTGCTGACTGACTGAAGGACTGACTAAACGAGGGGCTGACTGACAGACTGAAGGACTGAGTGACTATCTGAAGGACGTCTAACAGACTGAAGGGCGGACAGGCTGACTGGCAGGAGGACTGACGGGCTGACTGGCAGGAGGACTGATGGGCTGACTGGCAGGAGGACTGACGGGCTGACTAACCAACTGATGGACTGTGAATTGCTACTTTGAGGACATTTGGTGGCAGTAGGACTGATGAAAAGGTGTTGACACCACACATTCGTTCTCGCCCGTACAGCTGCCAGCCATGGAGAACAAGTGGCCGACACCCATCCCCCTTCAGTCTTTGACCCCTTAACAGTTCCAGGGTGTCTGAGATGACACTAGCACCATTTACTGGCAGAGAGGAGTGATCTGATCCTCATTACTGGTATCCTCGCTTTCACAAACTTTTATAGAAGTCTTAAGCATTGATACCCATTTAAAGAGATGTTCTCCAATGATTTTATAACTGTTCCTGTTGAAAAGCGATATGACAAGTATAAAACCAATACAGTACACACATTAAAAAGGAGGGGGAAAAAAACATTTAGAAAAATAAATGTTGTTTAGACAACTGCAAACCTCAAGGATTAGGGCAGTCAAGGAGTTGGTCTGATGGGATTCCGGGACGTCATCGGCCCCCACCAGGGTTGAGGAACTATAGAACAAAAGAGGAAAGCCCCCCCACTAGTGTCGTGTCATACCGGCACCACCTGAGATCAAATCAAATTGTATTTGTCACATGTGCCAAATACAACCTTACGGTGAAATGCTTACTTACAAGCCCTTAACCAACAATGCAGTTCTAAGAAAATACCTTAAAAATGTTATTGCCTTTTGTTATGTAAATCTGGTGAAAAGGAGACTGGGGGGGCTTTAACTCAACTGGAGGAAATTAGTGTAGTCGGTCATGCACTGTACTGGTCATGCATACTGCACTGTACTGGTCATGCATACTGCACCTCTGTGGTTTAATCTGATGAAATAATCCATCACCACCCATATTGAATTACAGTGTTCAAAACATTAGGAACACCCGCTCTTTCCATGACAGACTGACCAGGTGAAAGCTATGATCCCTTAATTAATGTCACCACCTGTTAAATCCACTTCTAATCAGTGTAGATGAAGGGGAGGAGACAGAATAAAGGCTTTTTAAACCTCGAGACAGTTGAGACACGGATTGTGTATGTGTTCCATTCAGAGAGTGAATGGGCAAGACAAAATATTACAGAGCCCTTGAACGGGGTATGGGAGTAGGTGCCAGGTGCACCAGTTTGAGTGAGTGAAGAACTGCAACGCTGCAGGGTTTTTAATTGTACCTTTATTTAACTAGGCAAGTCAGTTAAGAACAAATTCTGATTAACAATTACGACCTACCAGTGGGTTAACTGCCTTGTTCAGGGGATTGTCAGTTCGGGGATTCGATCCAGCAACCTTTCGGTTACTGGCCCAACGCTCTAACCACTAGGCTACCTGCCACCAACACACTTGAGTTTCCCCCAAAAAAATGGTCCACCACACAAAGGACATCCAGCCAACTTGACACAACTGTGGGAAGCATTGGAGTCCATGCCGTGACGAATTGAGGCTGTTCTGAGGGCAAAGGGGGTACAACTTTTACGCTACTGCTACTCTCTGTTCATCATATATGCATAGTCACTTTAACCATATCTACATGTACATACTACTTCAATCAGCCTGACTAACCGGTGTCTGTATGTAGCCTCGCTACTTTTATAGCCTGTCTTTTTACTGTTGTTTTATTTCTTTACTTACCTATTATTCACCTAATACCTTTTTTGCACTATTGGTTAGAGCCTGTAAGTAAGCATTTCATGTTAGGTCTACACCTGTTGTATAACGTAATATTAGGATGGTGTTCCTAATGTTCTGTACACTCAGCGTATTGAGAGTTTATGGTGACATCAGGAAGGGCATTGATCTACAATTCATATCATTCTTTCTATTCGAACAGCAAGCCAAACTGGTGAGGGGCTGAATCACAACGGAATATGGAACTAATCAACAGGCATTATAATATACATTCCACGACAACTATTCCCAGTGGAACCAGGGACTAAGGGGCTTCCTCAGCCCTCATCTGGCACTCTTCAGAACTTTCTGGCACATGACATGTCAAGCCTCAAAAGGCCCAACAGTTCACACAAAATGCTACCATGTATACATGGCATCAAGCGTAATATTACAAGTCAAGACTGCGGTCTATTCTTGTCTGACTCAGTTTAGGTACAAGTGATGAAACAGCTACCACAAGTCTGCATACAATGACACTCATTCACAAAGAAAACTTGCCACATATGCAAGCCTTGGTGACTACTGTCTTTGTGACTGTTACACACAGGGGGAAAAAATGGGATTTAAAAAATATATAAATTAACAAATTCGGTCCCAATTAGCCACACTACCAGTCGGCCATGAAACATAATCATGAAAAGCAGTGCTGTTGTTCAACCTCCTATAACAGCAGCCAGCTTCAAGTGTTAGAGCTTCCACAGTTGGGGACATAGGCACATTTCTCTCCCCCTTTTAAAAGGTAATTTCCCTTTGATTTATTTATGACTGAAGACAAATTTAGCGATCCATGCCCTGCTAGTCATTTGACCTCCATGCTAAAACACCCTGCGCCGGCCTCCCGATACAGACGACAGCCTGCGCCGGCCTCCCGATACAGACGACAGCCTGCGCCGGCCTCCCGATACAGACGACAGCCTGCGCCGGCCTCCCGATACAGACGACAGCCTGCGCCGGCCTCCCGATACAGACGACAGCCTGCGCCGGCCTCCCGATACAGACGACAGCCTGCGCCGGCCTCCCGATACAGACGACAATTCTTATTTTTTTACACCTTCATTTATCTAGGCAAGTCAGTTAAGAACAAATTGTTATTTACAATGACGGCCTACCATGGAACAGTGAGTTAACTGCCTTGTTCATGGGCAGAACGATACATTTTTACCTTGTCTGCACGGGGATTCAATCCAGCAACATTTCAGTTACTGGCCCAACACTCTAACCACTAGGCTACAGCCATAAATGTCTCAACTTTTTAATTATGTACCTACCCACCCAGAACTTGGCCAAGAAAATACACCAAAAGTATATGGACACCTGCTCGTCGAACATCTCATTCCAAAATCATGGGCATTAATATGGAGTTGGTCCCCCCTTTGCTGCTATAACAGACTCCACTCTTCTGGGAAGGCTTTCCACTAGATGTTGGAACATTGCTGCGGTGAACTGCTTCCATTCAGCCACAAGAGCATTAGTCAGGTCGGGCCCTGATGTGAGGCCTGGCTCACCATCGTTGTTCCAATTCATTCTAAACAGTGTTCAATGGGGTTGAGGTCAGGGGTCTGTGCAGGCCAGTCAAGTTATGACACACCAATTTTGACAAACTATTTCTGTATGGACCTCGCTTTGTGCACGGGGGCATTGTCACACAAACAGGAAAGAGCCTTCCCCAAACTGTTGCCATAAAGTTGGAAGCACAGAATCTTCTAGAATGTCATAGTATGCTGTAGCATTAATATGTCCCTTCACTGGAACTAAGGAGCCTGAACCATGAAAAACAGCCCCAGACCATTATTCCTCCTCCACCAAACTTTACAGTTGGCACTATGCATTTGGGCAGGTAGCGCTCTCCTGGCATCCTCCAAACCCAGATTTGTTCGTCAGACTACCAGATGGTGAAGCTTGATTCATCACTCCAGAGAATGTGTTTCCACTGTTCCAATGGTGGTGAGCTTTACACCACTCCAGCCGACGCTTGGCATTGCGCATGGTGAGATCTTGTGTGCAGCTGCTCGGCCATGGAAACCCATTTCATGAAGCTCCTGATGAACAGTTCTTGTGCTGACGTTACTTCCAGAGGCAGTTTGGAACTTGGTATTAAGTGTTGCAACTGAGGACAGACAATTTTTCATCAACAGCCCCTTTTTGTGAGCTTGTGTGGCTTACCACTTCACGGCTGAGCCGTTGTTGCTCCTAGACGTTTCCATTTAATAAACAGCACTAACAATAACAGCACTTACAGTTGACCTGGGCAGCTCTAAAAGGGCAGAAATTTGACAAACTGACTTGTTGGAAAGGTCGCATCCTATGACGGTGCCAGGTTGAAAGTGACTGAGCTCTTCAGTACGGGCCATTCCACTGACAACGTTTGTCTATGGAGATTGCATGCTCAATTTTATACACCTCTCAGCAACGGGTGTGGCTGAAAAGGCCAAAACCACTTATTTGAAGAGGTGTCCACATACTTTTGGCCATGTAGTGTAAGTGATGCTTTATAGAGAAATTGATCGTGTAAAATACTTAGTCTTTCTAGCCTATCAAGGGGATTTAGGGCCTACTATTAATAACCAAAAGTGAAAGTTGTGTATACCATGAAAAAGATTGCACACACAAAAATGTAAATCTGCAGACTAAACTAAAATCAAGAAAATAACGAGCTCCTTTAACAGTCGTGATAGAGTTGCATTTTTAAAGAATGATCTAGTTATTACAGCGCATTTAGAAAGTATTCAGACCCCTTCACTTTTTCCACATTTAGTTACATTACAGCCTTATTCTAAAATTGATTCAATTGCTCCCCCCACCAATCTACACACAATAGCCCATAATTACAAAGAAAAAAAATAACTGGTTTAGATATTTTAGCAAATGTATAAAAAAAATTACAAAAATACTTCATTTACAAAAGTATTCAGAACCTTTGCTATGAGACTCTAAATTGAGCTCAGGTGCATCCTGTTTCCATTGACCATCCCACACACACACCTGTCTATATAAAGAGGTCCCACAGTTGACAGTGCATGTCAGAGCAAAAACCAAGCCCTGGGGTCAAAGGAATTGTCAGTAGGGCTCCGAAACAGGATTGTGTCAAGTCACAGATCTGGGGAAGGATACCAAAAAATGTCTGTAGCATTGAAGGTCCCCAAGAAAACAGTTGCCTCAATCACTCAAAATGGAAGAAGTTTGGAACCACCAAGATTCTTCCTACAGCTGGCCACCCGGACAGACTTGAGCAATCGGGGGAGAAGGGTTTTGGTCAGGGAGGTAACCAAGAACCCAATGGTAACTCTGACAGAGCTCCAGAGTTCCTCTGGGAGAACCTTCCAGTAGGACAACAATCTCTGCAGCACTCTACCAAGCAGGCCTTTATGTTAGAGTGGCAAGACGGAAGCCACTCCTCAGTAAAAGGCACATGACAGCCCATTTGGAGTTTGCCAAGAGGCACCTAAAGGACTCTCAGACCATGAGAAACAAGATTCTCTGGTCTGATGACCAGAGCCTGAATGCCAAGCGTCACAATCTGGAAGAAACCTGGCGCCATCCCTACGATTAAGCATGCTGGTGGCAGCATCATGCTGTGGGGATGTTTTTCAGCGGCAGGGACTGGGAGACTAGTCAGGATCGAGGGAAAGATGAATGGAACAAAGTACAGAGAGATCCTTGATGAAAATCTACTCTAGAGCGCTCAGGACCTCAGACTGGGGTGAAGGTTCACCTTCCAACAGGACAACGACCCTAAGCACACACCCAAGACAACGCTGGAGTAGCTGTGGGACAGTCTCTGAATGTCCTTGATTGGCCCAGCCAGAGCCCGGACTTGAACCCGATCGAACATCTCTGGAGAGACCTGAAAATAGCTGTGCAGAGACGCTCCCCATCCAACCTGACAGAGCTTGAGAGGATCTGCAGAGAAGAATGTGAGAAACTCTCCAAATACAGGTGTGCCAAGTTTGTAGTGTCATACCCAAGAAGACTCAAGGCTGTAATCGCTGCCAAAAGGTACTTCAACAAAGTACTGAGTGAAGGGTCTGAATACGTATGTAAATGTGATTTCAGTTTTTATACATTTACAAAACTGTTTTTGCTTTGGCCGTCATGGGCTATTGTGTGTAGATTGCTGAGGGGGGGAAAACAATCCATTTTAGAATAAGTCTAACGTAACAAATGTGGAAAAAGTAAAGGGGTCTGAATACTTTCCGAATGCACTGGACATGCCGGGTCGACCAAGAAGTTCAATGGGCAATCAATATCAAGATAGGATATTCCATGTGGTTTCTGGGTTTATGGCTCCGTCTTAACTTAATTTGTCACTTCAGTTATGAGGGCAGCTATGAGCTTAAAAGAACAGATGGCCATCATTTGAAGAATGGTAGGTTACAACAGAGTCTGTTAACCCCGAGGGATGCAAAGGTCACACATTCACTCTCAGACTGCTCTTCTGTCTAAATGTGCCATGGATGATGCTGTTGGATAAATGAATATCAAAATACACACACATTTAGAAAGAACAATGACATCTTAGAAAACATCATGCCCTGGACTTGAACTTTGACCTTCTAATAACTGTCCCAACCTATCTCTATACACAACACTTAAAATAATCACTGCTTACCTTTAGACTAAATACCAAGGTCGATTCCTTTCACATGCCTTTCTCCTTGTCATTTTGTGACACCTTTATTACTTGACAAGCATCTAAAGAACCGTCTAACAATTGGTTAAATACTTAACAAGACAGCCAATAGTAGTAAATCTACTGAATTCCATCAAAGCCTGTTATTTATCCTACATTTGGTTGAGTGGATTGCCTGTGTGTGGAGGGAGGGGGTGCATGAGGGAGGGGGTGCATGAGGGAGGGGGTGCATGACTGTAGCTCAGTGACACCTCCCATAGAAATGCTTCTGTCAAGCCACATACTGGGACACAAACGGTGTAACAGATCAAACACCTGTGAACGTGTTACTTAGGGATCCGTGAGTCAACGAGCCGAATAAGCAGGTTGACGATGCTTGAGATGTCTTGAAGAGGAATTCTTCATCACCATTACTCACTCCCTCTATTTTTGTTCAATATGTCTCCAAAATCAAAGTTTGATACACTGGTTACACTGCCAGTAAGTTCTTCAACATAGCCATGAAAGTTGTAATTCCTGTCTGAAAACCCCCAGACATGATAATGATACAGGACACAGACCAAACGGGCTGGAAAACCACAACGAGCAGTCCTGCTCTGGTTCAATGAACAACCTTCCATGGCTTTTACTGGACCTCAAGTACTCGTGTGATACTTATACAGGATACTATGGGTCCATTTTCGACAATTGCAACAACGTATCACAAGGCAAGAAGTAGATGTTACAATGTACACTAGCAAATGGCAACATTTGTTACCCAACTAAGAATGTTTCTAGTGACATTGTAGCCGCCACCTAAAAGTAGTGGTGACAATTTGACGCCAGATAGCCTAATGCAAAAAACAACTGGCTTGTAATAGCCTAGTGATAGTACATAACGTTACCACAGAGGTCTATTTACGCACTCAAAACTTTTACACGAAGACTCCTTTTCCATCGCAAAATTGTATTCCATAAACCGAGTGTGCTTCCGACGTGAGTAGGGTTGGTCAGGTTCAACCTGCTAGGTAACCCCTATTTGTACTAACTATGAAACACAGGGTTTTTCCAGGCTCAAATGTGGGTTCACTTGGCCAGGAGCCATGGAAGTAACACAGCTCAGAACTCTTCACTCACCTTCAATTCTTATAACAGACGTTTCATTCCACGACCTGCCACTTCGTGCAAGTGTTCAGTGCCCTTCCCCGGGGGTGTCTTGTCCAATTTGTCCGCAACTTGTGCTTTTCAATCCAGACAAATCACAACGGTTCCAGGGTTAAGGAGAACACAAATTCCATTGTCGTTCAGGTTGGAGTTTGGTTGGTATTAGGTTGTTTCACGGTCCTCAGCTTTAGTAAAAGACCTGCGATGTTCCATGTACATTTCCCGGTGTAAAACCAACTAGTGCGCGCTCGTTTTGATGTTCTTTTATTCTCAAATTGCACTGTGCGCTTTCTACGATTAGCACATGTACCCGGCGAATAGTGTCGAGAATGGCTAGATTACCTCACGACAGCCCCCGATATGCGTAATGTGTTAAAGGGGCTTGGCCACACTGAAATATCCCGGTGACTGTCTGACCCCTCCTGATCAACCAACTTGGTTCTCTTAAAGGAGCAAAATATTACATTTCCAATACAATGGCACTGCTGTGAGAGTAGTAATGGTGTGAGCGCCTGTACTGCTTTATGAAGAGGAATCAACTAACCATATCGGGTCGGCGGGTAGCCTAGTGGTCAGAGCGTTGGACTAGTAACCGAAAGGTTGCTATATCGAATCCCGATATAGCAGGTTCGGCCCCTGAACAAGGCAGTTAACCCACTCTTCCTAGGCCGTTTTTAATTGATTTGCCTAGTTAAATCAAAACTAGGCAATATCAGATTTATCCACCAAAATCTGGACTATGTGAAATGTAGTTTAGTTATTAACTTAACTTTACAAAAATGTAAATGCAACATGTAACAATTTAAAATATTTTACTGAGTTAAAGTTCATATAAGGAAATCAGTCAATTTAAATATATCCATTGGGCCCTAATGTATGGATTTCACATTACTGGGCAGGGGTGCAGCCATGGGTGGGCCATAATTCTCTAAAGCAATGTTGGAGGCAGCTTATGGTAGAGAAATTAAAATTCTATTCTCTGGCAATGGTGGACATTCCTGCAGTCAGCATGCCAATTGCACGCTCTCTCAAAACTTGAGACATCTGTGGTATTGTGTTGTGTGACAAAACTGCACATTTTAGAGTGGCCTTTTATTGCCCCCAGCACAAGGTGCACCTCAGTAATGATCTTTCTGTTTAATCAGCTTGCCAGGTGGAGGGATTATCTTGGCAAAGGAGAAATACTCACTAACACGGATGTAAACACATTTGAGCACAAAATTGTTTAGAAATAAGCTTTTTGTGCGTATGGAACATTTCTCTGATCTTTTATTCCAGCTCATGAAACATGGGACCAACACTTTACATGTTACATTAATCATTTTGTTCAGTATAGGTAAAATACACTCTTATCCAGATGGCGAATTGCCACTAAGGATTTACTCAACTGTTTTACCCAAAAGGCTCTGAATGGGGCCAAGGCCAGGCCACTGATACCTTTCAGCTGGCATTTGGGCTACATAACAATTCCACCTTCCACTGTTAACACCTCACAAAGCAACTGGTTGTTGATTATGCTCTTTATAATTGTCAGCCCTAGCTATGGAAACACAGTTCCCAAAATATAACACCAGAGCCTACATTAACATAATCACTGACGAAACATTGGTGCTGTATTGGGGAAAACCCTAAAGTGTGAGTGCATTAATATAAGGATGCTGAAAGAACACATTCAACTGACCTTTTTTGTGAAACACTTGCACAGCGCTACTGTAAAAGGACATGTAAGAATACAGTAAACTAAAGTTGTCACATTCTCAAAAATGTACATTTCTCTGCTAAAATGTGTCTTTTTATTACCATGTCAGTGTGACTCTATGTTACAATACTGTGTTATTTGGTCAGTCTGAAGTGATGTCATTTGCTCCATCTTGTTTGAATACAGAAAGGTCTAAACTTACAGACACACACCATGCATATCAATGGAGACCACACAGAGAACATAAAAACACCAGCACACACTCATCATCCTGAAGGAGGATTTTTCTCTGTCTCTCTATCCCCCTCTCCTGGAGAAAATAACTTTTTGTGTCCCCTCACACTTCCCCTTTAATGAAGATGAAACATAAATACACTGTAGTGTGATCTCAGCTAGGATTCAAAGGCCCCCTTCTCCGCCTCAATTCCCACACCCCACGCCACTCCCCAAAAGCCACTATTTAACTACACACAAACAAGAGGATAGAAATGGGCTAATGAGGAAATGAGGCAACAAAGAGGGAGGGATTGAGAAATGAAACAACAACTTGATGAAAATAGATTAAAAAGAACAAATAAACACAGAAGGGGAGAGAGAGAAAGTGTGAGTGAGTGAGAGAGAGAGAGAGAGAGAGAGAGAGAGAGAGAGAAAGTGTGAGTGAGTGAGAGAGAGAGAGAGAAAGTGTGAGTGAGTGAGTGAGTGAGTGAGTGAGTGAGTGAGTGAGTGAGTGAGTGAGTGAGTGAGTGAGAGAGAGAGAGAGAGAAAGTGTGAGTGAGTGAGTGAGTGAGTGAGTGAGTGAGTGAGTGAGTGAGTGAGTGAGTGAGTGAGTGAGTGAGTGAGTGAGAGAGAGAGAGAGAGAGAGAGAAAGTCTGAGTGAGAGAGAGAAAGTCTGAGTGAGAGAGAGAAAGTCTGAGTGAGAGAGAGAAAGTCTGAGTGTGAGAGAGAGAGAGAGAGAGAAAGTGGAACTGAGGAGTATTTTCTTAACTACATTTACATTACATTTAAGTCATTTAGCAGACGCTCTTATCCAGAGCGACTTACAAATTGGTGCATTCACCTATAATATCCAGTAGAACAACCACTTTACAATAGTGCATCTAAATCTTTTAAAGGGAGGGGGGGGGGGGGGTTAGAAGGATTACTTTATCCTATCCCAGGTATTCCTTAAAGAGGTGGGGTTTCAGGTGTCTCCGGAAGGTGGTGATTGACTCCGCTGTCCTGGCATCGTGAGGGAGCTTGTTCCACCATTGGGGTGCCAGAGCAGCGAACAGTTTTGACTGGGCTGAGCGGGAACTGTGCTTCCTCAGAGGTAGGGAGGCGAGCAGGCCAGAGGTGGATGAACGCAGTGTGTGTGTGTGTGTGTGTGTCTGTGTCTGTGTATGTGTGTGTGTGTGTGTGTGTTTGTGTGTGTGTGTGTGTGTGTGTGTGTGTGTGTGTGTGTGTGTGTGTGTGTGTGTGTGTGTTTGTGTGTGTGTGTGTAAGCACAGGCTAGTATTCATGGCAGGGGGACAGAGTGAGGTGTGGTGGAAGGGGAAAGCTGGGTATGTGAATGAACATGCCTGTCTGTCAGGGGCTACACTCTGCATTCATGCCCCCTGAAACACTGAGCCATTCATCCAGCTCTCAGACTACCCCTCTGAATACCAACTCTGCCTTTCTGCAGAGTGAGAGGAGCTGGGTAAACCCAGGCCGGGGTGAGAGGAGGGGACAGACTCGGTGGGGGGATGGAGGGGGTCAAGGGGCAACACCCCCCCAACTTTCCTCCTCCTCGTTATGTTGATTCACAAAGTTGTTCAGGAGAAAGTCTTCAGTCACTGGGTTGTTTCACACTTGTGTGACCTGCAGGAATACATGCTTATGAAAGCCCAAGGTTTTTGAGGTAAACACACCATTCTGGCTCACGGCGTGATCACCTCCTGTGATCTAACGGATTCATGCCATCAAATTGTGAGGATTTTAAAAATCATTAATATGACGTTCATACAGAGGTGTATCTATCTAAACTCCAAAGTCAAAACTCGAATGTCAGCTACTTTCTTTCTGCATTAAAAGCTGCTGTTTTTCTACATTAAAAGCTGCTGTATTTCTACCTGAAAATCTCCTATATTTCTACATTCAAAGCTGCTGTATTTCTGCATTAAAAGCTGCTGTATTTCTACATTAAAAGCTGCTGTTTTTCTGCATTAAAAGCTGCTGTTTTTCTAAATTAAAAGCTGTTGTATTTCTGCATTAAAAGCTGCCATATTTCTACATTAAAAGCTAAAATATGTCTATATTAAAAGCTCCTATATTTCTACATTAAAAGCTCCTGTTTTTCTATATTAAAATCTCCTGTATTTCTGCATTAAAAGCTCCTGTTTTTCTACATTAAAATCTCCTGTATTTCTGCATTAAAAGTGGCTGTATTTCTACATTAAAAGCTCCTGTTTTTCTACATTAAAAGCGGCTGTATTTTTTACATTAAAAGCTGCTATTTTCCTACATTAAAAGCTGCTGTATTTCTACGTTAAAAGCTTCTGTATTTCTACATTAAAAGCTCCTGTTTTTCTATTAAAAGCTCCTGTTTTCCTACATTAAAAACTGCTGTTTTTCTACATTAAAAGCTGCTGTATTTCTACATTAAAAGCTGCTGTGTTTCTGCATTAAAAGCTCATGTTTTTCTACATTAAAATCAATTAATCAATCAAATGTGTTTATAAAGCCCTTATACATCAGCCAATGTCACAAAGTGCTGTACAGGAACCCAGCCTAAAATCCCAAACAGCAAGCAATGCAGATGTAGAAGCACAGTGGCTAGGAAAAACTCCCTAGAAAGGCCAGAACCTAGGAAGAAACCTAGAGAGGAACCAGGCTCTAAGGGGTGGCCAGTCCTCTTCTGGCTGTGCCAGGTGGAGATTATAACAGAACATAGCCAATATGTTCAAACGTTCATAGATGACCAGCAGGGTCAAATAATAATAATCACAGTGGTTGTCGAGGGTGCAACAGGTCTCAGGAGTAAATGTCAGTTGGCTTTTCATAGCCGATCATTCAGAGTTTAGAGACAGCAGGCGTGGTAGAGAGAGAGTCCTAAACAGCAGGTCCGGGACAAGGTGTTTTGGTGTTTCTGTATTTCTGCATTAAAAGCTCCTGTTCTGTTTTTCTACATTAAAAGCTGCTGTATTTCTACATTAAAAGCTGCTGTATTTATGCATTAAAAGCTTCTGTTTTTCTGTACATTGAGATTGGACTTGTTAATGTAAAGCATCTGAATTGGCCAGACAGTCGTGTGTGTACATGCGTGTGTAAATAAAACTACAGCTTATTCTGTATCCACGGTATATGAAACACTGAGTGTGTCCTGGCATGGCTTGTGTCTTTGTACATCTGGCAACCCAGAGGTTGTTTTGGACGGTTAATACCATCCAGACGAATGTGTCATAAACTAATCCCCCTCGTCCTAATCTCGATTAGTTTAGGCTAGAAAGCCAGAATATTTGATGAACAGTCCATTATCCTTTCATTAAGGGAGAACTGGCCTAGTGCCCCTAGATAAAACAAGTTTTCATTATATTTTATCAAAGAATGCGAAGAAAGGATTGAAATGTATAGGTAAATGGGCTAAATCTCCCACAGAAGTTACACAAAGAAGCGAACCAACGTAGTAGGACACATCACATGATATGGTACAATTTCCTCTTCCTGCAAATACAAGTGGAGAGGAGATTCAACAACACCTGGAGGACATTGGAATTCAATAAAAATATTATTTATTGCTAAAAGTAGAAAGGTTCTTTAGCAATAAATACGTTTTTTACTTAATTCTGTAGTCCTCCAAGTGTTGCTGAATCTCCTCTCCACTTCAGTTTACTCCTCTATTCATGCACCTTGGTTGGGGAGCGAGGTCGTGGCAATGATCCCTTCCTTTTGGGCCATGCAAATTGAAAAATAATCCATTTGTTTTTACACTGCAAAAAATGTTCTGAAACCGTCATATTAAAAGTGATATCTGTTGAGAACACATGTTTGAGAAAGAAACATAGTATTTTAAAGCTATAGCACAATGTGGCTTGTTCATGAAGTAAGGAAGTTTTTATTAACTAGGCAAGTCAGTTAAGATCAAATTCTTATTTTCAATGACGGCCTAGGAACAGTGGGTTAACTGCCTTGTTCAGGGGCAGAACAACAGATTTGTACTTTGTCAGCTCAGGGATTCAAACTTGCAACCTTTAGGTTACTAGTCCAACGCTCTAACCACGTGCACCAAATACAACAGGTGTAGACCTTACAGTGAAATGCTTGCTTACAGGCTCTAACCAATAGTGTATTAGGCAAACAATAGGTAGGTAAAGAAATAAAACAACAGTAAAAAGACAGGCGATATACCGTAGCGAGGCTATAGAAGTAGCAAGGCTATATACAGACACCGGTTAGTCAGGCTGATTGAGGTAGTATGTACATGTAGATATGGTTAAAGTGACTATGCATATATGATGAACAGAGAGTAGCAGTAGAGAGGCTATATACAGACACCGGTTAGTCAGGCTGATTGAGGTAGTATGTACATGTAGATATGGTTAAAGTGACTATGCATATATGATGAACAGAGAGTAGCAGTAGCGTAAAAGAGGGGTTGGCGGGTGGTGGGTGGCAGGACACAATGCAGATAGCCCGGTTAGCCAATGTGCGGGAGCACTGGTTGGTCGGCCCAATTGAGGTAGTATGTACATGAATGTATAGTTAAAGTGACTATGCATATATGATAAACAGAGAGTAGCAGCAGTGTAAAAAGAGGGGTTGGGGGGGGCACACAATGCAAATAGCCATTTGATTAGCTGTTCAGGAGTATTATGGCTTGGGGGTAAAAACTGTTGGGAAGCCTTTTTGTCCTAAACTTGGCACTCTGGTACCGCTTGCCATGTGGTAGTAGAGAGAACAGTCTATGACTGGGGTGGCTGGGGTCTTTGACAATTTTTAGGGCCTTCCTCTGACACCACCTGGTGTAGAGGTCCTGGATGGCAGGCAGCTTAGCCCCAGTGATGTACTGGGCCGTATGCACTACCCTCTGTAGTGCCTTGCGGTCAGAGGCTGAGCAATTGCCGTACTAGGCAGCAATGCAACCAATCAGGATGCTCTCAATGTTGCGGCTGTAGAACTTTTTGAGGATCTGAGGACCCATGCCAAATCTTTTCTGTCTCCTGAGGGGGAATAGGCTTTGTCGTGCCCTCTTCACGACTGTCTTGGTGTGCTTGGACCATGTTAGTTGTTGGTGATGTGGACACCAAGGAACTTGAAGCTCTCAACCTGCTCCACTACAGCCCCGTTGATGAGAATGGGGGCGTGCTCGGTCTTCCTTTTCCTGTAGTCCACAATCATCTCCTTAGTCTTGGTTACGTTGAGGGAGAGGTTGTTGTCCTGGCACCACCGTCCAGGTCTCTGACCTCCTCCCTATAGGATGTCTCGTCGTTGTCAGTGATCAGTCGTGCCTGGCCGTGCAGTCGTGGGTGAACAGGGAGTACAGGAGGGGACTGAGCCTGCACCCCTGGGGAGCTCCAGTGTTGAGGATCAGCGTGGCAGATGTGTTGCTACCTACCCTTACCACCTGGTGGCGGCCCATCAGGAAGTCCAGTTGCAGAGGGAGGTGTTTAGTCCCAGGGTCCTTAGCTTAGTGATGAGCTTTGAGGGCGCTATGGTGTTGAACGCTGATCTGTAGTCAATGAATAGCATTCTCACATAAGTGTTCCTTTTGTCCAGGTGGGAAATGGCAGTGTGGAGTGCAATAGAGATTACATCATCTGTGGATATGTTGGGGCGGTATGCAAATTGGAGTGGGTCTAGGGTTTCTGGGATAATGGTGTTGATGTGAGCCATACCCCTGTTGGATTGAGTTGGAAGATGTAGCATTCTCCTAGCCATTTGTGAGGACATCATACCCCTTACAAGACGTCAGGTGGATGGTTGACCACATCTGTGATCTGGTTGACCTCATCTGGAGTTGGACAAGGACACACTGTTTCTGTGTTGTTGTCTGGTGAAGACGCATTAAATGTATTTGGAAATCAAATCCATTCATGATGTGGACACATTTGAGAGTTGATCTCTGGAAAAAAGCACAGGCACAGGACACATTTTGAATCCAGGTGTGGACGCAATGCTTGTGATCGGATCACTGTATGGATCATTTATTGATGTCGTCCAGGTTTGACCGGGTTAGGTCGTCATTGTAAATAAGAATTTGTTCTTAACTGACTTGCCTAGTTAAATAAACGTTAAATCAAAAAATTATAATAATACAAAAATGAAATATTGGGATTTGAAAAGTGATTTCTAATCTAATACCATCTACAGCCCTGAATCTGAGGACTATCCATCTCCACTTCCTGTAGTTCTAATGGTCCCTTTTCCTGTGGTTAATTAGGCCTCGGAGCAGGCTATTGGCCCAGTTTAGGCCCAACTATTACATCTGGCCAGTGCCATTCAGTCTCAAGGTCATTGAGGAGAGAAAAACAATCGACTCGGTCACGTGGCACAGCAGACTGATTATTGGATTGGCACACTTAAACGGGGCGTGCTCTGTTTGCTATCTGATCATACATCGCTTGCCATATTGGGTGTTCGCTGTGTTTCATAAATTGATCAGATTTGAGAGGAAATGGTGGTAAAGTTTATCCTGTTGTAAAGAAAGGAGGCTCAGATTGGTTTGTCCTTCAATGCTGTGCAAAGTGCTGACCTGAATGGCTATTTTGTTGGAATTTGGACTGCCATTTCTTGGGTTAGGCTAGGATAGTATTGTCACAGTGTTTGTTCTACTAATTAACTAATTAACCCTGTGGTGCCTGCAGTACCAGTCGACAAGGTCGAGTAGGAAGTGTGTGTATGGGGGGGAGACTAACAGATTCATGTTGAAATTAATATTTCTGACGTACTGTAGTGTCCGATGTGATGGTAGTCAATGATACTGTATGTTAAGCATTGCACTGCACAGAGACTAATTGATCAACAGTCAGACAGATAGATATGCACACTGACTGACTTTCTGAACAATATGTTTTTATTCATATTCAAAATGTAGTATTTCAACTGATGATGCAGTACAACTGAGAACAGTACAATGAGTCTGTCTGATATGTTGTATTTTGCAACATTGGAATAAGAAGTAAAGATAAACTGTCTTTAGCTGCTTCGTTTTCTATATTTTATTACCATTTAAAAATAGCAGCAAACTTGTAATTAGTAAAATATGTCTTTCCAGTGTTGTCATCTAAGCAAAACCAAAATACACTGATAGAGGTCACTATTCAGCCTGGTCTCATAGACTAGACGTAACATAGTAAATGTAATATGACACTCAAATTATTATGATATGTTATGTTTGGTATGGTTACATAAGATGGTTATTTAAGGCAAAATCGAAGTTGGGTGGTTGGTCGGGTGTATAACGCAAACATCTAGCAACCAAAGGTCACCAGTTCAAATCTTATCAGGGACAACTTGGGCATTTTAGCAACTTTTCAGCTAACCCTTCCCCTAACTCCTAAACTGAACTGTGATAATATATACCATTCAGCAGATGTTTTTATCCAAGAGACTTACAGTCATTTGTGCATACATTTTACATATGGGTGGTAGCAGGAACTGAACACACTAACCTGGCATTAGAAGCTCCATGCTGTTCCCACTGAGCTACAAAGCACCTGTAACCTTCAATCTAACCCCTAGCCTAGCTAACGTTAGCCAGTTACCTAACGTTAGCCAGTTACCTAACGTTAGCCAGTTAGCTAACGTTAGCCAGTTAGCTAACATTAGCCACCTAGCTCGAATTTGTAATATATCATACATTTAGAAAATTTGTAACATATAATACCTTAACAAATCCGGAACATATTGTACGTTTTGTAAATTCATAACATATAATACTAATTATATTTCGTAACATATCATACATCCACAAATGAATACATACCATACAAAACGTAACATATCCTACTAAATAAAATGTCTCGGATTTACGTACAGAATAATATGACATGCTCTGACACCAGGATGCAATATTTGACCACTTTTACTACCTCAGACCTATTATTACCAGTACAGTAGGGTGAGGGTGATACACTTGACAAAGTTCATACATTGGTTTAACAAATATATTGTTTATCATCTGACAGTGCATCGTGTCACTATCTGAATGGTACAGCCAGTGGTAGGACGGCAGAGCCAGGAGCGCTGCTTGTCTGAGAAGAGGTAGACAAAAATGTGCTTTTTAGAGGGGTCCTTACTGAAAATGAATTCAATACCTTCATTGTAATTTGTCATATCCACAAGGATGTTGCACACTTACACATTTCATCTATGCCTTTAAGAGTAGATGCATACAAAAAGCAAATATGAACCGCCAAAGTTTTGTTTTGCGCAGTAACACAGCCAAACCACCCAAGATCACTGGCAGCTTCATCATTGACACTCTGATAATCAGGTGGGGGCTTCTGCATTTGATGGTACAGTATGTTCTCTTCAGCATCCCATTATGGTTTCATATTTGCTTCACTCAACTATTGACAATTGCATGAATCTTCTGTTACATTTACACAGAGAATCTGGATGAGTCTTCAATATGTCTTCCTGAGTCTTCCGGGCAGTCCTGGGTGCTGATGGCCATTTTGTGTCCTCTCAGTTCTGCTGTCCTTGCTCTGCTCGCCTTTTTTTGTACCTGGATGTTTTACAATAAAGGCAAAAGTTAATTCTCAAAACTTCAAACAATCTTTAAGTATAATGAACATATTTTACAACCAAATATGTTAATTAACATTTTATAATTTTTTAAACTAGTTAATCAATATCACTGTATATTTACTACTATAACCCTAACACCTACATTATTAGTTGTTTGATAGAAATTAAAATTAAACAAACTTATGACAACAGTTTCACAGTTTGTACCCACAGGAAAAAATGACCTGGGCCGACCGAAAATAGATCAGGGACACAACAACGATGTGCAGGTATGTCAGGATTTACTTTTACTTTATAAAATGTTGTTTTACAGGGACAGTGCACATTAAAGTAAAAGTGTAAAAGTGTCCGTTTTAGCCAGTCAGCAAATGTTTTACTGAAATCTCTGGGCAGGTTATTAAAAACAAGTAAAATTACAGTACAAACAGAGAATATAAGATAAAGGATTCATTATACCCGTAGGAAAATATTGGTTGCGGCACAGTGCATTCGTAAAAATAAAAAACACATAATCAGGCATAAACAAGGACATACAGTATACTGACAGTAGGTAGAAAATGTGCAATTCATGAGAGCTCAATGATCATCTTTACATTAAACACACACTATACACATCTGTACTCTCAACTAGAATGTCAACTCTAGGCTAGCCCATGGTCCTACACTTTTAGAAAAAAGTAAAGAACCTCAGCTGGGCCCAAAGGGAACACCTTTGAATAACACGTTTTGGTTCCAGGTAGAATCCTTTCCACAAGGGTTCTACATGGAACTGAAAAGGGTTCTACCTTGAACCAAAAGGGTTATCCTACGGGGACAGCCAAAGAACCCTTTTTTCTACGAGTAGTTGGTTTTTTAAACATTCAGAAGCCTTATTGCCTCTGGGACAAAGAATTGCCAGGCTCTATTGCTTTTGTACCCTGCTGCCCTGTAACGTCTCTCAGAGGGGTGTAGCTCAAACTCCTGATAAAGAGGATGTCTGGGGTCCATCAGTACCTTGTGGGTTGTAGTGAGGGCTCTTTTGTCATAAATGACCTCCAGACCTGTCTGCTTGAACCCCAGCACCTTACTTGTTACAGAGCTAACAATTTACCTTTGCATATTTCTCTGAGAAATGTCCATACCAGCAGATGATACAAAAAAAGGAAACAAACTTGTGGTTAATTGTCCACCACGATGAAATCAGGGAGGGGGCTGATTTCCGGTCGTTTGTGCGTTCGTTTGAACGTTAGTCGCAAGCAATATCTCAGACAGCAAAGGGAAGATTTTGACTACACTTGGGTCAATGATCCGTCTTGCCATAGAGATCTAGCATTTACAAAATAACACTGATTGGCTTAAGGCGGGACCTATAGTAATTAACAGAAATGTGTTAGTCCCACGCGATCTCAATTGGCCCAAGGGGGGCGCTGCATAATTTGTGGTGTACGACATGTTTACTGTTGTCTTGTTGATCATTGATCTCGTTCATTGATCACAAAGTTAAACTGTACTGTACAAAAACTAGGCTCCATCCATTTAAAAGTTAAATGCAAAGGCTTTGAATTGTGTATCTATGTTTAAACATGTAATAGCAGAATACACAAACCTATGCTTGTTTCAATTTAACAGGGAGGCGAGAAAGGAGAGCTTTACAGCATCGTAAGTTTCTCAAATGGAGATCACAGAGGCAAAGGGAAGAACTAACTAGTGTGATCCTATGTTTCTTTTATCCGCTGCAGTTGGAACATGCTGAAATGATATTTCTTAATGTTAGTACAGCCACTGGTACAGATATTGTTTTTCTGGTACTGTATTGTTGTAATTATATTTCCTCCTGTAAAATGTACATTGTTCTTTTGGTATGAAGCCCTTATATGCTCTTATCTGTCTTATTACAATCTAACATCTTCAGGAATTATGTTTTGAATTCAACTAATGTTATCTCAAAATGGTATGCAGCTTGCTTTTCGATCAGAGACACAGGAGGGCGCCAAAACCTTATTCTACAACAGTGCGATTGAGACCAGGGGGCTACAGAATATTTCAAGTGTCCCAGAGTAGGAGTGCTGTTTTTGGATCTGTTTTTTCTTTTAGATCTCAATGAATAAGGTTACATGGACGGGGGGAACTGATCCTAGATCAGCACTCTCCTACTCCACTCCATCTCCTCCAACTATTTTTCCATACAGGATCAGATAAGTAATGACAATACATGTATGAAAAGGTAAACCATTAGAAATTCTATGAAACATGATACTGTACTTTAGAGAAAGGTGATTAAATAAAAATACCATCATCACTACCAGAGGAGTCCTTTCCCTGACTCTATACACACACTGACTCTATACACACACTGACTCTATCCACACACTGACTCTATACACACACTGACTCTATACACACACTGACTCTATCCACACACTGACTCTATACACACACTGACTCTATACACACACTGACCCTATACACACACTGACTCTATACACACACTGACTCTATCCACACACTGACTCTATACACACACTGACTCTATACACACACTGACTCTATACACACACTGACCCTATCCACACACTGACTCTATACACACTGACTCTATACACACACTGACCCTATCCACACACTGACTCTATACACACACTGACCCTATCCACACACTGACTCTATACACACACTGACTCTATCCACACACTGACTCTATACACACACTGACTCTATCCACACACTGACTCTATACACACACTGACTCTATACACACACTGACTCTATCCACACACTGACTCTATCCACACACTGACCCTACCCACACACTGACTCTGTACACACACTGGACCCTATCCACACACACTGACCCTATCCACACACTGACTCTATACACACACTGACTCTATACACACACTGGACCCTATCCACACACTGACTCTATACACACACTGACTCTATCCACACACTGACTCTATCCACACACTGACCCTACCCACACACTGACTCTATACACACACTGACTCTATACACACACTGACTCTATACACACACTGGACCCTATCCACACACACTGGACCCTATCCACACACTGACTCTATCCACACACTGACTCTATACACACACTGACTCTATCCACACACTGACTCTATACACACACTGACTCTATCCACACACTGACTCTATACACACACTGACTCTATCCACACACTGACTCTATACACACACTGACTCTATCCACACACTGACTCTATACACACACTGACTCTATCCACACACTGACTCTATACACACACTGACTCTATCCACACACTGACTCTATCCACACACTGACTCTATACACACACTGACTCTATACACACACTGACTCTATACACACACTGACTCTATCCACACACTGACTCTATACACACACTGACTCTATCCACACACTGGACCCTATCCACACACTGACTCTATCCACACACTGACTCTATTCACACACTGACTCTATACACACACTGGACCCTATCCACACACTGACTCTATCCACACACTGACTCTATCCACACACTGACTCTATACACACACTGGACCCTATCCACACACACTGGACCCTATCCACACACTGACTCTATACACACACTGACTCTATCCACACACTGACTCTATCCACACACTCACTCTATACACACACTGGACCCTATCCACACACTGACTCTATACACATACTGACTCTATCCACACACTGACTCTATACACACACTGACTCTATCCACACACTAACTCTATACACACACTGACTCTATACACACACTGACTCTATACACACACTGGAACCTATCCACACACACTGGACCCTATCCACACACTGACTCTATACACACACTGACTCTATCCACACACTGACTCTATACACCCACTGACTTTATCCACACACTGACTCTATACACACACTGACTCTATACACACACTGGACCCTATCCACACCCTGACTCTATACACACACTGACTCTATACACACACTGACCCTATCCACACACTGACTCTATACACACTGACTCTATACACACACTGACCCTATCCACACACTGACTCTATACACACACTGACCCTATCCACACACTGACTCTATACACACACTGACTCTATCAACACACTGACTCTATACACACACTGACTCTATCCACACACTGACTCTATACACACACTGACTCTATACACACACTGACTCTATCCACACACTGACTCTATACACACACTGACTCTATACACACACTGACTCTATCCACACACTGACTCTATACACACACTGACTCTATACACACACTGACTCTATCCACACACTGACTCTATACACACACTGACTCTATCCACACACTGACTCTATACACACACTGACTCTATACGCACATTGACTCTATCCACACACTGACTCTATACACACACTGGACCCTATCCACACACTGACTCTATACACACACTGACTCTATCCACACACTGACTCTATACACACACTGACTCTATCCACACACTGACTCTATACACACACTGACTCTATCCACACACTGACTCTATCCACACACTGACTCTATCCACACACTGACTCTATACACACACTGGACCCTATCCACACCCTGACTCTATCCACACACTGACTCTATCCACACACTGGACCCTATCCACACACTGACTCTATCCACACACTGACTCTATCCACACACTGACTCTATACACACACTGGACCCTATCCACACACTGACTCTATCCACACACTGACCCTATCCACACACTGACTCTATACACACACTGACTCTATAGACACACTGACTCTATCCACACACTGACTCTATCCACACACTGACCCTATCCACACACTGACTCTATACACACACTGACTCTATCCACACACTGACTCTATCCACACACTGACCCTACCCACACACTGACTCTGTACACACACTGGACCCTATCCACACACACTGACCCTATCCACACACTGACTCTATACACACACTGACTCTATACACACACTGGACCCTATCCACACACTGACTCTATACACACACTGACTCTATCCACACACTGACTCTATCCACACACTGACCCTACCCACACACTGACTCTATACACACACTGACTCTATACACACACTGACTCTATCCACACACTGACACTATACACACACTGGACCCTATCCACACACACTGGACCCTATCCACACACTGACTCTATCCACACACTGACTCTATACACACACTGACTCTATCCACACACTGACTCTATACACACACTGACTCTATACACACACTGACTCTATCCACACACTGACTCTATACACACACTGACTCTGTCCACACACTGACTCTATCCACACACTGACTCTATACACACACTGACTCTATACACACACTGACTCTATCCACACACTGACTCTATACACACACTGACTCTATCCACACACTGGACCCTATCCACACACTGACTCTATCCACACACTGACTCTATTCACACACTGACTCTATACACACACTGGACCCTATCCACACACTGACTCTATCCACACACTTACTCTATCCACACACTGACTCTATACACACACTGGACCCTATCCACACACACTGGACCCTATCCACACACTGACTCTATCCACACACTGACTCTATACACACACTGACTCTATCCACACACTGACTCTATCCACACACTGACTCTATACACACACTGACTCTATCCACACACTGACTCTATACACACACTGACTCTGTCCACACACTGACTCTATACACACACTGACTCTATACACACACTGACTCTATACACACACTGACTCTATCCACACACTGACTCTATACACACACTGACTCTATCCACACACTGGACCCTATCCACACACTGACTCTATCCACACACTGACTCTATTCACACACTGACTCTATACACACACTGGACCCTATCCACACACTGACTCTATCCACACACTTACTCTATCCACACACTGACTCTATACACACACTGGACCCTATCCACACACACTGGACCCTATCCACACACTGACTCTATACACACACTGACTCTATCCACACACTGACTCTATCCACACACTGACTCTATACACACACTGGACCCTATCCACACACACTGGACCCTATCCACACACTGACTCTATACACACACTGACTCTATACACACACTGGACCCTATCCACACACACTGGACCCTATCCACACACTGACTCTATACACATACTGACTCTATCCACACACTGACTCCATACACACACTGACTCTATCCACACACTAACTCTATACACACACTGACTCTATACACACACTGACTCTATACACACACTGGAACCTATCCACACACACTGGACCCTATCCACACACTGACTCTATACACACACTGACTCTATCCACACACTGACTCTATACACCCACTGACTCTATCCACACACTGACTCTATACACACACTGACTCTATACACACACTGGACCCTATCCACACACTGACTCTATCCACACACTGACTCTATACACACACTGACTCTATACACACACTGACTCTATACACACACTGACTCTATCCACACACTGGACCCTATCCACACACACTGGACCCTATCCACACACTGACTCTATACACACACTGACTCTATACACACACTGACTCTATCCACACACTGACTCTATACACACACTGACTCTATACACACACTGACTCTATACACACACTGGACCCTATCCACACACATTGGACCCTATCCACACACTGACTCTATACACACACTGACTCTATCCACACACTGACTCTATACACACACTGACTCTATCCACACACTGACTCTATACACACACTGGACCCTATCCGAACACACTGGACCCTATCCACACACTGACTCTATACACACACTGACTCTATACACACACTGACTCTATACACACACTGGACCCTATCCACACACTGACACATACTTACACTGACATCCCAACACACACATGAGCACACATGCACACTGATAACACACACACGCTCACAAACACACACATTCACCACATATGCTGTTGCTTCTGTCTATTATCTATCCTGATGCCTAGTTACTTTACCCCTACCAATATGTACATACAGTTGAAGTTGGAAATTTACATACACTTAGGTTGGAGTCATTAAAACTCGTTTTTCAACCACTCCACACATTTCTTGTTAATAAACTATAGTTTTGGCAAGTCGGTTAAGACATCTACTTTGTGCATGACACAAGTAATTTTTCCAACAGTTGTTTACAGATTATTTCACTTAAAATTCACTGTATCACAATTCCAGTGGGTCAAAAGTTGCCATACACTAAGTTGACTGTGCCTTTAAACAGCTTGGAAAATTCCAGAAAATGATGTCATGGCTTTAGAAGCTTCTGATAGGCTAATTGACATTTTGAGTCAATTGAAGGTGTACCTGTGGATGTATTTCAAGGCCTACCTTCAAAGTCAGTGCCTCTTTGCTTGACATCATGGGAAAATCAGAAGAACTCAGCCAAGACCTCAGAAATTTTTTTGTAGACCTCCTCAAGTCTGGTTCATCCTTGGGAGCAATTTCCAAATGCCTGAAGGTACCACGTTCATCTGTACAAACAATAGTACGCAAGTATAAACACCATGGGACCACGTAGCCGTCATACCGCTCAGGAAGGAGACGTGTTCTGTCTCCTAGAGATGAACGTACTTTGGTGCGAAAAGTGCAAATCAATCCCAGAACAACAGCAAAGGACCTTGTGAAGATGCTGGAGGAAACAGGTAGAAAAGTATCTATATCCACAGTAAAACGAGTTCTATATCGACATAATCTGAAAGGCCGCTCAAAAAGGAAGAAGCCACTGCTCCAAAACCGCCATAAAAAAGCCAGACTACGGTTTGCAACTGCACATGGGGACAAAGATCGTATTTTTTGGAGAAATGTCCTCTGGTCTGATGAAACAAAAATAGAACTGTTTGACCATAATGACCATTGTTATGTAAGGAGGAAAAAGGGGGAGGCTTGCAAGCCAAAGGACACCATCCCAACCGTGAAGCACGGGGGTGGCAGCATCATGTTGTGGGGGTGCTTTGCTGCAGGAGGGACTGGTGCACTTCACAAAATAGATGGCATCATGAGGGAGGAAAATAATGTGGATATATTGAAGCAACATCTCAACACATCAGTCAGGAAGTTAAAGCCTGGTCGCAAATGGGTCTTCCAAATGGACAATGACCCCAAGCATACTTCCAAAGTTGTGGCAAAATGGCGTAAGGACAACAAAGCCAAGGTATTGGAGTAGCTATCACAAAGCCCTGACCTCCATCCTATAGAAGATTTGTGGGCAGAACTGAAAAAGCGTGTGTGAGCAAGGAGGCCTACAAACCTGACTCAGTTACACCAGCTCTGTCAGGAGGAATGGGCCAAAACTCACCCAACTTATTGTGGGAAGCTTGTGGAAAGATACCCGAAATGTTTGACCCAAGTTAAACAATTTAAAGGCAATGCTACCAAATACTAATTGAGTGTATGTAAACTTCTGACCCACTGGGAATGTGATGAAAGAAATAAAAGCTGAAATCCTTCTCTCTACTATTTTTCTGACATTTCACATTCTTAAAATAAAGTGGTGATCCTAACTGACATAAGACAGGGAATTTTTGCTAGGATTAAATGTCAGGAATTGTGAATAACTGAGTTTAAATGTATTTGGCTAAGGTGTATGTAAACTTCCGACTTCAACTGTATCTACCTCCATTTCCACGTAACCCTGCACATTGACTCGATTCTGGTAGTCCCTGTATATAGCCAGGTTATTTTTACTTGTTTTTGTTATCCACTGGGTATTTATTCCTCATCACGATTTATATATATATTATTCTTTATATTTAATTCTACATTGTTGGAAAAGGACCCATAAGTAGGCATTTCACCTTGTCTTCACCTGTTGCTTACGAAACGTGACAAATAGAATTTTGTTTGATGTAGTTTTACTTGTCATGATTTCAGCTTTGTCTCTTTGTTAAAATATTCAAGTAATCGTTGCTTGTTGGGATAAATGTGACATTTTATGCAATGTAGGCAATTTTATTGAATTTAAATGACAATTCTCATACATAGATAGCAGCATAATCGTGGGAAGTAGGTGTGCTGAGGGTGCTGCAGCACCCCCTGAAAAATCAAAGTACTTTATAAAATTATTATTATTATTAAAAAAACAATAATCACAAAAGAAGTGCACAAGGCCTTTAATAGTCCTTTATTAGCAATACAGCCGTCTGCAGCGCCAGCGGGGGGCCAAACATTGGGTTGACATATCATGATAAAATGGCTGAGACCGACTGTGTGGAACCACAACCTCAAACCAAAGAAGGAACCACTGCTGTACTGCAGAAAGGCTAGCTTCCCCTGCTAGCTTCCCCTTCACTCTGACCACACCGCAGTTCTCAGTAATTCTGTTTCTGATTGATGATACTTCACATCATTACGCTAGCTTTACAGTGCCTTCAGAAAGTATTCACACCCCTGACTTTTAAATGGATTAAATTGAGATTTTGTGTCACTGGCATGCACACAATACCCCATAGTGTCAAAGTGGAATTATTTTTTTAAATATTTGTACAAATGAATTAAAAGTGAAAAGCTGAAATGTCTTCAGTCAATAAGTATTCAACCTCTTTGTTATGGCAAGCCAAAATAAGTTCAGGAGTACAAATGTGCTTAACAAGTCACATAATAAGTTGCATGGACTCATTCTGTATTCAATAATAGTGTTTAACATGATTTTGAATGACTACCCCATCTCTGTACCCCACACATACAATTATCTGTAAGGTAAACACCACAAAGACCAGGGAGGTTTCCAATGCCTCGCAAAGAAGGGCACCTATTGGGGGAAAAAAGGCAGGCATTAAATATCCCTTTGAGCATGGTGAAGTTATTAATAACACTGTGGATGGTGTATCAATACACCCAGTCACTACAAAGATACAGGCATTCTTCTTAACTCAGTTGCAGGAGAGGAAGGAAACCGCTCAGGGATTTTACCATGATGCCAATGGTGACTTTAAAACAGTTACAGAGTTTAATGCCTTTGATAGGAGGAAACTGAGGATGGATCAACAACATTGTAGTTACTCCACAATACTAACCTAAGTGACAGACTGAAAAGAAGGAAGCCTGTACAATAAAAAATATTCCAAAACATGCATATAGTTTGCAATAATGCACTAAACTAAAACGGCAAAAAATGTGGCAAAGATATTAACTTTATGTTCTGAATACAAAGTGTTATGTTTGGGGCATGAAGAATAAAATAAAATAAAAAAGGGCAAATATTGTACAATGCAGATGTGCAAATCTCTTAAGAGACCTACCCAGAAAGTCTCACAGCTGTAATCACTGCCAAATGTGATTCTAACATGTAAAAAAAAAAAAATGTATGAAATGTATGCACTCACCACTGTAAGTCGCTCTGGATAAGAGTGTCTGCTAAATGACTAAAATGTAAATGTAAATGTATTGACTTGAACCCGATCAGAAAGTATTCAGTCCCCTTGACTTTTTGAACATGTTGTTACGTTACAGCCTTATTCTAAAATATATTAAATAAATAAAAATCCTCAGCAATCTACACGCAATATTCCCTAATTTCAGAGTGAAAACATTTTTAAAAAATTTTGCAAATTCATAAAATCATTTTAACAGAAATACACCATTTACACAAGTATTAAGACACTTTGCTATGGGAATCAAAATTGAGCTCAGGTGCATCCTGTTTCCATTGATCAACCTTGAGGTGTTTCTACAACTTGATTGGAGCCCACCTGTGGTAAATTCAATTGTTAGGACATGATTTGGAAACTCACGTATTATTTCCGTTTTTTATTATTTAATAAATTAGCAAAAATTTCTAACAACCTCTTTTTGCTTTGTCATTATGGGGTATTGTGTGTAGATAGATGAGGGGGAAAATAACAAAATGTGGAAAAAGTCAAGGGGTCTGAAGTACAGTACATTCAGAAATTATTCGGACATCTTGACTTTTTCGATCAATCTACACGCAATACCCCATAATGACAAAGCAAAAACAGTTTTTTTGAAATCTTATTATTACAAATAAAAAACAGAAATATCACATTTACATAAGTATTCAGACTCTTTACTCAGTACTTTGTTGAAGTACCTTTGGCAGCGATTACAGCCTAGAGTCTTCTTGGGTATGAGGCTACAAGCTTGGACCACCTGTATTTGGGGAGTTTCTCCCATTGTTCTCTGCGGATCTTCTCAAACTCTGTCAGGTTGGATGGGGAACGACACTGCACATGTATTTTCAGGTCTCTCCAGAGATGTTCGATCGGGTTCAAGTCCGGGCTCTGGCTGAGACACTCAAGGACATTCAGAGACTTGTCCCACAGCCACTCCTGCGTTGTCTTGGGTGTGTGCTTAGGGTTGTTGTCCTGCTGAAAGGTGAACCTTCACCCCAGTCTGAGGTCCTGAGCGCTCTGGTGCAGGTTTTCATTAAGGATCTCTCTGTACTTTGCTCTGTTAATCTTTGCCTCGATCCTGACTAGTCTCCCAGTCCCTGCCACTGAAAAACATCCCCACAGCATGATGCTGCCACCACCATGCTTCACCGTAGGGGTGGTGCCAGGTTTCTTCCAGACGTGACACTTGGCATTTAGGCCAAAGAGTTTCATCAGACCAGAGAATCTTGTTTCTCATGGTCTGAGAGTCTTTAGGCGCTTTTTGGGAAACTCCAAGCAGGCTGTCATGTGCCTTTCACTGAGGAGTGACTTCCGTCTGGCCACTCTACCATAAAGGCCTGATTGGTGGAGTGCTGCAGAGATGGTTGTCCTACTGGAAGGTTCTCCCATCTCCACAGAGGAACTCCAGAGCTCTGTCAGAGTGACCATTGGGTTCTTGGTCACCTCCCTGACCAATGCCCTTTTCCCCACCGATTGCTCAATTTGACCGGGCGGCCAGCTCAAGGAAGAGTCTTGGTGGTTCCAAACTTCTTCCATTTAAGAATGATGGAGGCCACTGTGTTGTTGGGGACCTTCAATGCTGCAGAAAATTTTCGTACCCTTCCCCACATCTGTGCGTCAACAGGATCCTGTCTTGGAGCTCTACGGATAATTCCTTTGACCTCATGGCTTGGTTTTTGCTCTGACATGCACTGTCAACTGTGGGATCCCTATGTAGACAGGTGTGTGTATTTTCAAATCATGTCCAATCAATTGAATTTACCACAGGTGGCCTCCAATCAAGATGTAGAAATAGGAGGCACTGAGCTCAATTTTGAGTCTTATAGCAAAGGGTCTGAATATTTATGTAAATAAAGTATTTCTGTTTTTTATTTTTAATACATTTGCAAACATTTCTAAAACCCTGGGTTCGCTTTGTCATTATGGGGTATTGTGTGTAGATGGCTGAGGATTTGTCCATTTTAGAATAAGGCTGTAACATAACAAATTGTGGAAAACGTTAAGGGGTCTGAAGGCACTGTATCTGTGACCAGCAGATGCTTATCTGTATTACCAGTCATGTGAAATCCATGGGTTAGGGCCTAATACATATATTTCAATGTAATTATTTCCTTATATGAACTGTAACTCAGTAAAATCGCTGCATGTTGCGTTTATATTTTGGTTCAGTATATATAAAGTTTGATTTGATTGATGATATTACAGCTGTAGAATATTAAATAAACTGTTATTTTCAGATGAGGACAAGTGAAGTTTTTCCATAAACTTTTAATTAATAATTTAGGATTTTATCACTTGACATATCAATCATATAGTGGGAAGGATCCTATAAATCAAGACTGAATACCTGTAACACTCCGAATAAATTAATAATGTGCATTTGAAGATTTGTCTCTGGTCATGAAACTACAAGACAGACTGGATGTCTAAGAAAAGTCCATTCTGAATGTCAATAGATTTTTAGATTCATTCATCAATGACAACGGTCTAGAACTGAATTACCACTCAACTGTCTAGTATCCGGGTTAATCTGGTTAATGATTATATAATTGACTAAGTGTCTCTTTACTTGTAGAATGTTGACAGCTGTATAGAAAACATTGTAATGCTAAGATGCTCAAACTTAACTTAATAGCTACACTCACTGACACAGGATAAACTTTCTCCCTCATGCTGGCCCTGACCAAATCGGTAAGTTTCCCCTCACTGTAGCTGCATTTCACCACATGGCCAGACTTACAGTGGTCTTCCTTCTAATGCGCTTATGCTCATCCTTGAAAAATGCCATAAGGTCTCAAATAGACACCAAAGTCAACATACTGTACAAACAATTATCTGGGCTAAGTAAAAGAAAATAATTGTTTTGATCTACTGCTCTGCTAACGAGCTAGCCAAAGTGTCGTCAGTGTCTAGTTAAAACAGAGAAAAGCGACGTAACAAATTCATGGCTTGGCCTTTGATCCTGCTGGTGAACGGTAGCTGACAATGTAAGCTAGAGATGACGTGCTGGAGCTTCCTGCAGGAATTTGTAGCTTGCTGAGGTCTTCTCTGTTGCTAATTAGCATTTACATTTTGGGGGGATAAATTGAGGTGAATACATTGATAAAACTCACCTTGTCCGAGAGAGAATTACACAGTTATCAAAACGTCATGCCAAGGTAAGACTACACCAAACACATACTTCATTTGAAGTGTTTGTAAAATTCACGATGTGAAAAAGACGCAAGGTTATATGGGTATTATGACGTGTCCACTGTGCTGGACTATTACAACACTAATTTAAAAACTATATTATGTTATTATATTATTATTACATATTGTGTGCCTGTGGGTGGGGGTTAGAGAGAAACAAAGAGAGAGAGGGAGTTAACATTGGGATTGGGTACAATCCTAGATCTATGATCAGGGGCAACTATTCAGGGTAAGGGGGTCCAGAGGCGGTGTAAAACACAATGGGACAGTGAGGGCAAGAGAGCATCCAGGAGAGAGAGAAGTCAGCACAGCATCAGGTGTTCCTTATGGGGAGCCGTAACAATCCTCCTCAATTCTGATTTGTCAGCTCTTCTCACACCTAGGACAAGCATAGAAACATAAATAATAAAATGAGAGACAGAGAGTACAAGGGCTGTAACTCGGTGGATAAAAAGACAGGAACATATCAAGCTGGTGTCGTGTGTGTACTTACCTCACTAGAGATCTTCCTTCAAACTCAATGACCTGAAGACTGGGGCAATGTAAGGGTTGAGAAGAGCTGCCTTCCTCTGGGCTACCTTGTCATGCACTTTGCCCAATCTTCAGGGTTCATTATTGGGTTGATTTGAACCAGGAATCTGTACAGCCATATATCAAATAAGGTTTATGAAATCAATTGAGGCATTGGACAAATACAAATAAGACAGCTAGATACACATACTTCAAATCCTGCAAAATGATGACGAGTGAACCCGAAACACACAGGTTTGTGACAGCTAAGGACACTGTTTCCCAGTGTTGTTGCCATTCATGCTCTCCCCATTGAGTAGACTGTATCACAGTGACATCTAGATGGCTACCAATATTAGTTAATTCAAATCAAATCAAATGTATTTGTCACATACACATGGTTAGCAGGTGTTAATGCGAGTGTAGCGAAATGCTTGTGCTTCTAGTTCCGACCATGCAGTAATATCTAACAAGTAATCTAACCTACCAATTCCACAACAACTACTTTATACACACAAGTGTAAAGGAATGAATAAGAATATGTACATAAAAATATATAAATGAGTGATGGCCGAACGGCAGGCAAGAAGCAGTAGATGGTATAGGGTACAGTATATACATATGAGATGAGTAATGTAGGTTATGAAAACATACAAAGTGGCATTGTTTAAAATGGCTAGTTATACATTACATCAAGATGGCAAGATGCAGTAGATGGTATAGTGTACAGTATATACAAATGAGATGAGTAATGTAGGGTAATAAAGTGGCTAGTGATAAATTGATACATCATTTAATCCATTATTAAAGTGGCTAGAGATGAGTCAGTATGTTGGTAACAGCCACTCAATGTTAGTGATGGCTGTTTAACAGTCTGATGGCCTTGAGATAGAAGCTGTTTTTCAGTCTCTTGGTCCCCGCTTTGGTGCATATGTACTGACCGCGCCTTCTGGATGATAGCGGGGTGAACAGGCAGTGGCTCGGGTGGTTGTTGTCCATGATGATCTTTTTGGCCTTCCTGTGACATCGGGTGGTGTAGGTGTCCTGGAGGGCAGGTAGTTTGCCCCCGGTGATGCGTTGTGCAGACCTCACTACCCTCTGGAGAGCCTTCCGGTTATGGGCGGAGCAGCTGCCGTACCAGGTGGTGATACAGCCCGACAGGATGCTCTCGATTGTGCATCTGTAAAAGTTAGTGAGAGTTTTTGGTGACAAACCGAATTTCTTCAGCCTCCTGAGGTTGAAGAGGCGCTGCTGCGCCTTCTTCACCACGCTGTCTGTGTGGGTGGACCATTTCAGTTTGTCCGTGATGTGTACGCCGAGGAACTTAAAACTCTCCACCCTCTCCACTACTGTCCTGACAATGTGGATAGGGGGTGCTCCCTCTGCTGTTTCCTGAAGTCCACGATCATCTCCTTTGTTTTGTTGACATTGAGTGTGAGGTTATTTTCCTGACACCACACTCCGAGGGCCCTCACCTCCTCCCCGTAGGCCGTCTCGTCATTGTTGGTAATCAAGCCTAACACTATAGTGTCGTCTGCAAACTTGATGATTGAGTTGGATGTGTGCATGGCCAGCAGTCATGGGTGAACGGGGAGTACAGGAGAGGACTGAGAACGCACCCTTGTGGGGACCCAGTGTTGAGGATCAGCGGGGTGGAGATGTTGTTACCTACCTTCACCACCTGGGGGCGGCCCGTCAGGAAGTCCAGGACCTAGTTGCACAGGGCAGGGTCGAGACCCAGGGTCTCGAGCTTAATGACGAGTTTGGAGGGTACTATGGTGTTAAATGCTGAACTGTAATCGATGAACAGCATTCTTACATAGTTATTCCTCTTATCCAGATGGGTTAGGGCAGTGTGATTGCGTCGTCTGTCAACCTATTTGGTCGGTAAGCAAATTGGAGTGGGTCTAGGGTGTCAGGTAGGGTGGAGGTGTTATGGTCCTTGACTAGTCTCTCAAAGCACTTCATGATGATGGAAGTGAGTGCAACGGGGCGGTAGTCATTTAGCTCAGTTACCTTAGCTTTCTTGGGAACAGGAACAATGGTGGCCCTCTTGAAGCATGTGGGGACAGCAGACTGGGATAAGGATTGATTGAATATGTCTGTAAACACACCAGCCAGCTGGTCTGGGCATGCTCTGAGGACTCGGCCGGGAATGCCGTCTGGGCCTGCAGCCTTGCGAGGGTTAACACATTTAAATGTTTTACTCACGTTGGCTACAGTGAAGGAGAGCCCGCAGGTTTTGGTAACGGGCCGTGTCAGTGGCACTGTATTGTCCACAAAGCGAGCAAAAAACTTGTTTAGTCTGTCTGGGAGCAAGGCATCGTGATCCGCGACGGGGCTGATTTTTATTTTGTAGTCAGTGATTGACTGTAGACCCTGCCACATACCTCTCGTGTCTGAGCCGTTGAATTGTGACTCCACTTTGTCTCTGTACTGACGCTTAGCTTGTTTGATTGCCTTGCGGAGGGAATAGCTACAATGTTTGTATTCGGTCATGTTTCCGGTCACCTTGCCCTGATTAAAAGCAGTGGTTGGCCGTTCAGTTTTGCGCGAATACTGCCAGCAATCCACGGTTTCTGCTTTGGGAATGTTTTAATAGACGCTGTGGGTACGACATCGGCGATGCACTTGTTAATAAAATCACACACCGACTCAGCGTATTCGTCAATATTGTTGTTGGCTGCAATGCGGAACATATCCCAGTCCACGTGATCGAAGCAGTCTTGAAGCATGGAATCTGATTGGTCGGACCAGCGTTGAACAGACCTGAGGGCGGGAGCTTCCTGTTTTACTTTCTGTCTATAGGCTGGGAGCAACAAAATGGAGTCGTGGTCAGCTTTTCCGAAGGGAGGGCGGGGGAGGGCCTTATATGCGCCGCAGAAGTTAGAATAGCAATGATCTAGGGTTTTGCCCATCCTGGTAGCACAATCGATATGCTGATAGAATTTGGGGAGCCTTGTTTTCAGATTAGCCTTGTTAAAATCCCCGGCTACATTAAATGCAGCCTCAGGATAAGTGGTTTCCAGTTTACATAGAGTCCAATTAAGTTCTTTCAGGGCCGTCGATGTGTCTGCTTGGGGGGGATATACACGACTGTGATTATGATCGAAGAGAATTCTCTTGGTAGATAATGCGGTCGACATTTGATTGTGAGGAATTCTAAGTCAGGTGAACAAAAGGACTTCAGTTCCTGTATGTTGTTATGATCACACCACGTCTCGTTAATGATAAGGCTGCTATCCTACTTGTAATATAATCCTGGGAGGGAAAGAAATTGGCCATGTTACTAGCTACCGCTGGGCTACACTGTTACAGCTGCCCAGTGGCAAGCACACTATAAATCAAATCAAATATATTTATTAATCCCTTTTTACATCAGCAGATGTCACAAAGTGCTTATACAGAAACCCAGCCTAAAACCCCAAACAGCAAGCAATGCAGATGTAGAAGCACGGTGGCTAGGAAAAACTCCCTAGAATGACACAAACCTAGGAAGAAATCTAGAGAGGAACCAGGCTCTGAGGGGTGGCCAGTCCTCTTCTGGCTGTGCTGGGTGGAGATTATAAGAGTACATGGCCATTAAAGCTAGATCGTTCTTCAAGATGTTCAAACATTCATAAATGAACAGCAGGGTCAAATAATAATCACAGTGGTTGTAGAGGGTGCAACAGGTCAGTACCTCAGGAGTAAATGTCAGTTGGCTTTTCATAGCCGAGCATTCAGAGGTCGAGACAGTAGGTGCGGTGTAGAGATCGAAAACAGCAGGTCCGGGACAAGGTAGCACGTCCAGTGAAGAGGTCATGGTTCCATAGCCGCAGGCAGAACAGTTGAAACTGGAACAGCAGTACGACAAGGTAGGACGTCTGGTGAACAGGTCAGGGTTCCATAGCCACAGGCAAAACAGGTGTCCCTGTCCTACGATACCCCCGGCCCTGTCCGACGATACCCCCGGACAGGGCCAACCAGGGAGGATATAACCCCACCCACTTTGACAAAGCACAGCCCCCACACCACTAGAGGGATATCAACCAATTTACTACCCTGAGTCAAGTATAGCCCACGAAGATCTCCTCCACCACACAAGCCCGAAGGGGCGCAAGATGGGACAGGAAGATCACGTCAGTGACTCAACCCACTCAAGTCGAGTATAGCAAAAAAATCCTGGCACGACGTGACGCACCCCTCCTAGGGACGGCATGGAGGAGCACTTGTAAGCCAATGACTCCCCACTGTAATAGGGTCAGAGGCAGAGAATCCCAGTGGAGAAAGGGGAGCCGGCCAGGCAGAGACAGCAAGGGTGGCAAGTCAGTCCAGGGCCTTGCCGCACCCCTGGGCCAGGCTACACTAAATCATAGGACCTACTGACAAGATGAGTTTTCAGTAAAGACTTAAAGGTCGAGACCGAGTCTGCGTCTTTCACATTCCATAAAAATATAGTTCTATAGGAGAAAGCCCTGCCTCCAGCTGTTTGCTTAGAAATTCTAGGGACAATAAGAAGGCCTGCGCCATGTGACCTTGGCGTTTGTGTAAGTATGTACGGTTGGACCAAATCGGAGAGATAGGTAGGAGCAAGTCTATGTAATGCTTTGTAAATTAGTAGTAAAACCATGAAATTAGCCTTAACAGGAAGCCAGTGTCGAGAGGCTAGCACTGGAGTAATATGATCAAATGTTTTGGTTCTAGTCAAGATAACTAGCAGCCTTATTAGCACTAACTGAAATTTATTTAGCGCTTTATCCGGGTAGCCGGAGAGTAGAGCATTGCAGTAGTCTAATCTAGAAGTGACAAAAGCATGGATGAGCTTTCTGCATCATTTTTGTACAAAAAGTTTCAGATTTTTGCAATGTTAAGAAGATGGAAAAAAGCTACCTTTGAAATATTCTTGATATGTTTGTCAAGAGAGCTCAGGGTCCAGAGTAACACCGAGATCCTTTACAGTTTTATTTGAGACCTACAACAAACATTTCTGCTTTGTCTGAGTTTAAAAGTAAAAACATTTCCGCCATCTACTTCCTTATTTCTGAAACACAGGCTTCTAGGGTAGGCAATTTTGGAGCTTCACCATGTTTCATCGACATGTACAGCTGTGTGTCGTCCGCATAGCAGTGAAAGTTGACATTGTGTTTCCGAATGACATCACCAAGAGGTAGAATATGTAGTGAAAACAATAGTGGTCCTAAAATGGAACCTTGAGAAACACCGAAAATTACTATTGATTTGTCTGAGGACAAACCATCCACAGAGACTAACTGATATCTTTCAGACAGATAAGATCTTAACCAGGGAAGAACTTATCTGTGTAGACCAATTAGGGTTTCCAATCTCTCTAATCTAATGTGGTGATTCATTGTGTCAAAAGATGCACTAAGGTCTAGGAGCACGAGGACAGATGCAGAGCGTTGGTCTGACACCTATAAAAGGTAAGTGTTTCGTATACATTGTCTTCAGGAGGGCAGTGAGTAAAAAAAAAGATTGAGTGCAATGGGAGATTTGATATAGTTCAAGGTTTGGCTTTTTCAGGAGAGACTTTATTACTGCCACTTTTAGTGAGTTTGGTACACATTTGAAGGATAGGGAGCCGTTTACTATGTTTAGCATAGGAGGGTAAGCACCGGAAGTAGCTATTTCAGTAGTTTAGCTGGAATAGGATCCAGTAGGCAGCTGGAAGATTTACAGGCCATAGATATAGGATTAAAAAACTTGAGTGTCTCCATTGATCCTAGGTCCTGGCAGTTCTGTGCAGACCCAGGACAGCTGAGTTTTGGAGAAATATGCAGATTGTAACGCCCTGGCCATAGAGAGGGGTTTTTTGTTCTTTATTTTGGTTAGGCCAGGGTGTTACATTGGGTGGGCATTCTATGTTTCTGTTTCTGTTTAGTGTGTTTCACCTGACAGGACTGTGTTGGCTGTCAGTTCCTTGTTTTGTTTGAATAGTGTTATGGCAATAATTAAATATGTTGAACACTAACTCCGCTGCGTTTTGGTCCACTCTCTCTAAAGGCAGTCGTTACAGAATTACCCACCAAACCAGGACCAAGCAGTGGAGGAGGAAGGAGCAACAGGAGAACAGCTTGATGGACTCGTGGACATGGGAACAGATACTGGACGGAGAGGGACCACGGACTCAGGCTGGGGATTATCGCCTCCCACAGTGGGAGATTGAAGCGGCGAGAGCGGCGAGGCGTTATTATGAGGAGAGAGAGCGCAACGAGCATGAGAGGCAGCCCCAATAATTTTTTTTGGGGGGGGCACACGGGACAGTCGGCGGAGCCGAGCTCGGAACCAGAGCCAGTCGGGCTGACATTGGAGGTGAGCGAGGGGTACGAGGCAGAGACTGTGACGGAGTTAATGGGGAAATTAAAGGAGAGAGAGATGAGAGAGCTGCTAGTTTGGTGCATAAGGCACGGCATTCGCCCTACGGAGCGTGTCGTGGAAATGATGTCACCTGAGGCAGCTCTCCATACTCGTCCTGAGGTGCGTGCTGGTTGTCTGGTGAAGACTGTGCCTGCGCCCAGAAACAGGCCTCCTGCATGTCTTCCCAGCCCTGCACGTCCTGTGCCTCCTCCACGGACCAGTCCTCCAGTGGGTCTCCCTATCCTGGTCAAGCCCGTGCCTCCTCCACGGACCAGTCCTCCAGTGGGTCTCCCAATCCTGGTCAAGCCCGTGCCTCCTCCACTGACCAGTCCTCCAGTGGGTCTCCTCATCCTGGTCAAGCCCGTGCCTCCTCCTTGGACCAGTCCTCCAGTGGGTCTCCCCATCCTGGTTTGTCCTGTGCCTCCTCCAAGGACCAATCCTCCGGTGGATCCCTCCACCCTGGTCTCTCCTGTACCGCCTTCTCAGACCAGGCCTCCAGCAGGTCTCTCCAGCCTGGTGAGTCCAGGGCCTGCGCCCAGAGCTAGGCCTCCCTCATGTCTCCCCAGCCTGGTGAATCTTGAGCCGGATCTGCCAGAGTGGCACGTCTGTCCGGATCTGCCAGGGTGCCCCGCCTGTTCGGATCAGCCAGATTGTCCCGCCTGCCCGGATCTGCCAGATTGTCCCGTCTGCCCGGAGCTGCCAGGGTGGCCCGTCTGCCCGGAGCTGCCAGAGTGGCCCGTCTGCCCGGAGCTGCCAGAGTGGCCCGTCTGCCCGGAGCTGCCAGACTGGCCCGTCTGCCCGGAGCTGCCAGAGTGGCCCGTCTGCCCGGATCAGCCAGAGTGGCCCGTCTGCCCGGATCAGCCAGAGTGCCTGATCAGCCAGACTTAGGAGATCTTATACGTTTTCTTCTATGAGATAATAGCAGTCAGTTAACGTGACCTTTATGAATTATGAAGCCTTTATGTGCTTAGCTTTTTTTTATTACATAAATTATTCAATATTCACTAAAAGTTACATTAGCTGATGAGATTATTGTCAGGTTGGTGGGTGTAGCTGGTGTATGAAGTCAGGTGCAGGAGAGCAGAGATGAGTGAAACAACGCACTTTACTCGACAGCACAAAGTAAACAATTTGCAAAGTGCAAAAAGAACGGTTGCCACAAAGCATGGGTGATAAACAGCACCCAGTACAAACCAGCCGGAACATACCGACCTGAACAAACAACAATCACACACAAAGACATGGGGGAAACAGAGGGTTAAATACATGACCAGTAATTGGGAAATGAAAACCAGGTGTGTGGGAAAACGAGACAAAACAAATGGAAAATGACAAATGGATCGGCGATGGCTAGAAGACCGGTAATGTCAACTGCCGAACACCACCCGAACAAGGAGAGGCATCAACTTCAGCCAAAGTCGTGACAGTACCCCCCCCTTGACGCGCGGATCCAGCAGTGCGTCGACACCGGCCTCGGGGACGACCCGGAGGGCAAGGCGCAGGGCGATCCGGATGGAGGCGGTAAGAAGTCTCGCAGCATAGAAGGATCCAACACGTCCTCCACCGGAACCCAGCATCTCTCCTCTGGACCGTACCCCTCCCAGTCCACGAGGAACTGAAGGACCCTCGCCCGATGTCTCGAATCCAGTATGGAACGAACGGAGTACGCCGGGGCCCCCTCGATGTCCAGAGGGGGCGGAGGAATCTCCCGCACCTCAGCCTCCTGGAGCGGGCCAGCCACCACCGGCCTGAGAAGAGACACATGAAACGAGGGGTTAATGCAGTAATCGGGGGGAAGCTGTAACCTGTAACAAACCTCGTTTACTCTCCTCAGGACTTTAAATGGCCTCATAAACCGCAGACCCAGCTTCCGACAGGGCAGGCGGAGGGGCAGGTTTCGAGTCGAGAGCCAGACCCGGTCCCCCGGTGCGAACACCATGGCCTCACTGCGGTGGCGGTCTGCGCTAACTTTCTGGCGCTGAAGGTGAACATGGGCGGCGTCCCATGTTTCCTCCGTATCCTTAGCTAAAGTCCTTAGCTAAAGTGGGCCACCAGTACTTCCCATTAAGACAACGCACCGTCCGACCGATACCAGGATGACCAGAGGAGGGCGATGTATTGGCCCAATAGATCAGCCGGTCGCGGACAGCAGATGGAACGTACAGACGCCCAGCTGGACATTGGAGGGGAGTGGGCTCTGTATGTAACGCCCGCGTGATGTCCATGTCCAGCTCACACACTACTGGTGCCACCAGGCAAGAGGCCAGGAGTATGGGAGTGTGATCCATGGGCCGCTCCTCTGTGTCATACATCCGGGACAGTGTGTCTGCCTTCACGTTCTGGGAACCTGGTCTGTAGGATTTGGTGAAAACAAAATGGGTAAAAAACATGGCCCACCTTGCCTGGCGAGGGTTCAGTCTCCTCACCGCACGGATGTACTCCAGATTGCGGTGGTCAGTCCAGATGAGAAAAGGGTGTTTAGCCCCCTCAAGCCAACGTCTCCACGCCTTCAAGGCCTTGACGACAGCCAACAACTCCCAGTCCCCCACGTCATAGTTTCGCTCCGCCGGGCTGAGCTACAGGTCATGCTCCAACAGTCGACCAAGCACCCTGCACAGCAGGGACACATGCTTGGCGCGTGTAGCAGAGTATATCAGAATGTCGTCGATATACACCACTACACCCTGCCCATGCAGGTCCCGGAAAATCTCGTCTACAAAGGCCTGGAAGACTGATGGAGCATTCATCAACCCGTACGGCATGACGAGGTCCTCATAGTGCCCTGAGGTGGTACTAAATGCCGTCTTCCACTCGTCCCCCTCCCGGATACGCACCAGGTTGTAAGCGCTCCTGAGATCCAATTTTGTGAAGAAGAGCGCCCCGTGCATTGACTCGATCGCACTGGCTATGAGAGGTAGCGTGTAACTGTACCTCACAGTGATTTGGGTGATGCCTCGATAGTCAATACACGGGCGCAGACCTCCATCCGTGTTCTTCACAAAAAAGAAACTTGAGGATGCAGGTGAAGTGGAGGGCCGAATGTACCCCTGCCCCAGAGATTCGGAGACATATGTTTCCATAGCCGCCGTCTCCTCTTGCGACAGGGGATACACGTGACTCCTGGGAAGTGCTGCGTCTACCAGGAGATTTATCGCACAATCCTCCCGTCAATGGGGTGATAATTGAGTCGCCTTCTTTTTACAGAAGGCAAGAGCCAAATCGGCATATTCAGAGGGGATGCGCACGGTGGAGACCTGGTCTGGACTTTCCACCGTAGTAGCACCGACGGAAACCCCTAAACACCTCCCCGAGCACTTTCGTGACCACCCCGTGAGAGCCCTCTGTTGCCACGAAATAGTGGGGTCATGACAGGCCAACCAGGGTAGGCCCAGCACCACGGGAAACGCAGGAGAATCAATAAGGAAGAGACCGATTCTCTCCTTGTGACCCTCCTGCGTCACCATGCCCAGTGGAGTGGTGGCCTCCCTAATTAGCCCTGACCCTAATGGTCGACTATCTAGGGAGTGCACAGGGAAGGGCATATCCACAGGAACAATGGGGATCCCTAAACTATGGGCAAATGATCTGTCGATAAAATTCCCAGCTGCGCCTGAATCTACAAGCGCTTTATGCTGGGAATGCGGAGAAAAATCTGGAAAATTAATAAACAAAAACATGTGAGCAACAGGGGGCTCTGGGTGAGCCTGGTGACGACTTACCTGGGGTGGCACGAGTGTGCCCTGCCTGCTGCCTCGACTCCCAGAGGAACCTCCCCAGCACCGACCTGCAGTGTGCCCTCTGCGGCCACAGATGGCGCATGGACCGGCCCCTCTTCCGGTCGCCCTAATAGCAGCACCTCCCAGCTCCATGGGCGTTGGAGCGGTGGTGCTGGGGGATGGAATCGACAGACCCCGATCTGGACATCCGCGGGTAGCCAGCAGGTTATCCAACCGGATGGACAGGTCCACCAGCTGGTCAAAGGATTGGTGTCCCTGCAGGCCAACTCCCGACGGACGTCCTTGTGTAAACTACAACGGTAGTGATCGATCAGGGCCCTGTTGTTCCATCCCGCGCCGGCGGCCAGGGTCCGAATGTCCAAGGCGAACTCCTGTGCGCTCCTCGTCCCCTGCCTAAGGTGGATGAGACGTTCACCCGCCGCTCTACCCTCAGGCAGGTGGTGGAAAACTGCCCGGAAGCGGCGGGTGAAATCCTCGAATTGGTCCAACACCGTGTCTCCTTCCTCCCATACGTGTTGGCCCAATCCAGGGCTTTCCCTGAGAGACAGGAAACGAGGGAGGACAAGCTCTCATGGCCCGAAGGAGTCAGGTGGACGGTTGCTAGGTAGAGCTCCAGCTGGAGTAGGAACCCCTGACATCCCGCCGCCGTCCCATCATACTCCCTCGGAAGAGCGAGCTGAATTCCACTGGGACCGGGTGAAGGAGGGGTGAGTAGTGGTTGCCCTTGGTGGTGCTGGTGGAGGCGCCAGAAGAACTCCTCTTCTCTCCCAATGATCCAGATTCTGCAGGACGCGATCCATCGCGGTGCGGAGATGTTGTAGTATGGCTGCATGCTGCTGGACACGCTCCTCGATCCCTAATAGGGGGGTGTCTGTTCCTGCTGACTCCATATGGTTTGGTGTGTGATTCTGTCAGGTTGGTGGGTGTAGCTGGTGTATGAAGTCAGGCGCAGGAGAGCAGAGATGAGTGAAACAACGCACTTTACTCGACAGCACAAAGTAAACTATTTACAAAGTGCAAAAAGAACGGTTGCCACAAAGCATGGGTGATAAACAGCCGGAATATACCGACCTGAACAAATAACAATCACACACAAAGACATGGGGAAAACAGAGGGTTAAATACATGACCAGTAATTGGGAAATGAAAACCAGGTGTGTGAGAAAACGATCTAGAAAAAAGAAACGCACACCTATAAAGGCGAGGTGCTGGCTAGCGGAGCAGAACACTAGAAAATAAAGGAAAGCCGCACACTCTAAGAGCTCAGATGCAAAAATTTTAATAACCAACGTTTCGACAGCTAAGCTGTCTTCATCAGGGTATCATCACAAACACTGAGAGATGAGTCATTTATATAGTGTCAAGAGACACACAGGTGTTTGTAATCATGGCCAAGTATGGCCTAATATCATTGGTTAACTGAAATATTAAAAAAATGGTATATAAGGAACATACAAAAAGACAAACAAATGGATAACATATGATCATAGCATTTGTAGTCTAAAAAGTATCTAACAAACAATTACAATGGCAAAATCACAATAATCACAAGAATGGCTTCAGATCAAAGTCTATGTTGAGACCGAAGGGAGCAAGTGTCTTTAAATTAAAGATCCAGGCAGCCTCTCGTTTTAACAATAAATTATCAAGGTCACCCCCTCTCCTCGGGAGGGTGACATGTTCGATGCCAATATAACGCAGAGACGAAATCGAATGGCCTGCCTCCAAAAAGTGGGCCGCAACTGGGTAAGTCAGGTTTTTGCACCTAATGGTGCTACGGTGCTCTGAGATACGTACTTTTAATTCACGCTTTGTTTTACCCACATAATTTTTACCACAGGGACAAGTTATAAGGTAAATAACTGCCTTAGTGGAACACGTAATAACACCTTTAATTGGGATAGATTTCCCTGTTTGGGGGTGTTTGAAGGATCTACATTTGTAAGTGCCATTGCATTGAGCACAGCCATTACACTTGTAATTTCCATCCAGTATGGGCGCGAATAGGCGTTGTTCAGGAATATCTTGGGGTGGTAAATCAGAGTGTACCAATTGGTCTCTGAGATTTCTGCCCCGCGAGAATACGACCAGGGGAAGATCAGAAAACACATTACCAAGACTATCATCATATTTCAGAATGTGCCAATGTTTGTGAACGATTCCTTTAATTTGTTCAGAGCACTTTGAATAGCGGGTAGTAAGAACGCATGAATGCGCCATGATTACAAACACCTGTGTGTCTCTTGACACTATATAAATGACTCATCTCTCAGTGTTTGTGATGATACCCTGATGAAGACAGCTTAGCTGTCGAAACGTTGGTTATTAAAATTTTTGCATCTGAGCTCTTAGAGTGTGCGGCTTTCCTTTATTTTCTAGTGTGAGAAAACGAGACAAAACCAATGGAAAATGACAAATGGATCGGCGATGGCTAGAAGACCGGTGACGTCAACCGCCGAACAAGGAGAGGCATCAACTTCGGCTGAAGTCGTGACAATTATCTCATAGAACAAAATGTATGAGATCTCCTAAAAACTCTACAAAAATGCCATACATTTTCTCCATAGGCTTTGTCCAACGAACCATGGTGGAGTTAATGCCTACAAAAAGACGGCATTACTATTTCTCTCTATAACAGTTAATAACAGTATTTTTCAGCATTTTACCCATAATGCAGTGCTGTAAAACTGCTGTAAAACACATGTACAGTATTTTACTGTGCATTCTACAGTGTTATATATAGAAAAGTATTACAGTGTAGCTACAGTTACCCCATCTGGCTAGCTAGCTTTAATATATACTCGCAGCCCACCTATGACTAGCTCGCCAATCAATTCTGAAAGTACATATATTTTTCACGTATTCCACTGCAAACTGTCATAAACAAATCTCAAAATGTATCAGACACCTCAAGCTCCAGGCTACTATCCAATCAAATCCACATTGATATTATCCCACCCCTAGTTAGCTACAATTGGCTTAAAAAAACAAACATAACGCAAAATCTGCCGATTTTGCCCATGCACTGTGTCAGTGTGATGCATTTTGTGTATGGTAGATATTGTGTTATGTCAGTCTATCATTCATTTCGACAATGATAACTGTCTTCTGAGTAGACAGAGACTTACCCCCCCGTTGGTTTCATTTAAGGAAAGCCAACCTTACTGAAACACATTATTCCTATCACTCTCTTACATGCTGACCACACTGGCCGCATTGCGTGCGCAAGCGTTTTAAAATCTATTTTACTCATACATGCTATTCAATAATTTCATCCAAACTACTCGCGCGTTTACGTAGCCAGGTGCTAAAATAGAACTTGGTTCAAGTCCTGCCTCTCCCATCTCCTCATTGGTTTTTAGGAGCATATGCCCACGTTGGTGATTGAAAGATGAACGAGGTCCACACTCCAGTCCAGTTGGTTACAGCAATACACTTTAAAGTTGGTTGCCAATGCCATATAAAATCCACAGAAGAAGACTGAACTAGGAAAGATTACTAGAAACTAACTAGGTTTGCCCTTTTAGCTGTGGATTAATTGTAGGAGTAAAGAACACACAGTTTTGTGTGATTCAAAATGGGTTGAAATTCTACAAAGATCCAGCAAAAAAAAGGACCTTGTACATTTCAGGTAAAATAACAACCTAATGTTTATATCCCAGGACAAATTGTCTAGAAACAGCTAGCTAGCTAAATATCCATAAATTGTTCATATGTGTTCTGACCTGTCCCCAAATTACATTTACGTCATTTAGCAGACGCTCTTATCCAGAGCGACTTACAGTAGTGAATGCATACATTTCATACATTTTTTTTCTCCGTACTGGTCCCCCGTGGGAATCGAACCCACAACCCTGGCGTTGCAAACACCATGCTCTACCAACTGAGCCACACGGGACACAGGGAGTAGAAAATAACATGGCTATACAGTATACAGGGAGTAGAAAATAACATGGCTATACAGTATACAGGGAGTAGAAAATAACATGGCTATACAGTATACAGGGAGTAGAAAATAACATGGCTATACAGTATACAGGGAGTAGAAAATAACATGGCTATACAGTATACAGGGAGTAGAAAATAACATAACTATACAGTATATATGGAGTAGAAAATAACATAACTATACAGTATATATGAATTAATATAGTTGGTTCAGAGTTTGTTTTGATATTGCAACCTGCATGTCCTGATGAAAGGACAAAAATCAACATGTGCGCGATGCCGTATTCCGGTGTAGTCACCATGTTAGGATCCCTCGCCCCGGACCTATCTTCCTCTACTAGTCTCATCACTGCCTCAGCATACAACACCTTCTGTACCACTCTGATCCTAGCAACCTCAACCTGCCTTTCTCTCATCGGACACGTCTGATCTCCAGCACCATGGGTACCCGTACTGTCAACAAACACAGCTTTTTCCATCAATACTGAACATTCCTTTTTCTCATGCTCTCCTGAACACTTCTCACATGTAGGAATCTCCCTCCTGCTGCAACATGACCATAAGCTTGGCATCTATAACACTGTAATGGGTTCGGGACAAAAGCTCTCACGGGATAAGTGACACATCCTAACTTGATTTTGTTGGGTAAAGACTCTGCATCAAAACTTAGCAGGACAGACAGTGTCTTTGTTTCACCACACTCTCCACCGGGTGCCGCACCAAATGGTGGGAGTCACAGACACCTGGAATCTTCAATTTCAGTCGGTCCTCTTCAACACTTCATGCCACTCCAGTTATCACTTCTTTCAATGTAGCCCTGTTCTGGAGAGAAAACCAAGTCACAGGTCTTGTCCCTCTGGACGGAAGACACACAAAAAAATAAGCACGAGTCCTTTTTGAGTTACTTTCACCAATTCAACAGTCCCCAACCTCTTCTCCACCCATCCTGACACCACATATGGATCAGCCAGAAGGCAAGGATCCATTCTCTCCAAAAATCACACTTGTCATCATTGGGAGGAGGCCCGAGCACGATGGTCTTCACTAGGGTTGGGTGATGTCTGGAATGATACATTGTCCCACCGACCTGCCCAAACAGCGTTGATATGAGTGTACCGTCTTTTTTTTACTCTGGATTTTTTTACTTATATGTTGATATGTGGTACCTGATACCTTTGAATGGTGATTTGGAACCATACGTCATAGGCCTACTGTGTAATACGTGATACAAGACCCTTTCAATGTTGATTAAAAACTATTTAAACTGAGACTGAGTGCACATGTTCAACATAGAAACCAAAAATTATAATTTTGTGTTTATTGTCCATTGTTCTCTCATATGCTAAATCAGAGTAATAATAAAAATCAGAGTAATAATTACCTCTTCACCTGTTTGGCAGTTCTTGGGTTTCAGGCCGAACGATAAAAGTGAGCCAGCGGACCTGCTGAGCGAAGCCACTTGCAAAATATGTAAAAATAAGATAAGAGCAAAGGATGGACAGACTACAAATCTCTGTTAACATTTTCAAGTCCATCATGTCACCACATTTACTACTCTGGGACCATGCGATTGCTGGGGCCTTTGCCAAGTCGACAAAATACAAGCGGGACAGTGTGTGATGGACACAATGCACATTTGCAGTGGTACAGTATTTGGCCAAAGAAATATGCCTTCAGAGAAATTGTCACGCTGTATAATGATAGGAGACAAGCGCAGGAATACGTAAAAGTTGTTTTTATTTTCTTCACCCAAACAAAAGAGCGAGGTGTAAATCTCGAAATAATACACGGGATGAGACCCGTAAAACAAGTGCACCATAACACGTAGCATGGAAGCCGATACAACAGCACAGGTGCTCACAAGACCAACGGACATGGTAACAATAACCGACAAGGACAATGGGGAACAGAGGGCACATATATAACATACTAATCAGGAGTAATGGGTACCAGGTGTGCGTAATGAGACAAGAAAGTCCAGGGTTGGTGGTAATGAATCCAGTTCAGATAGACCAAGGCCCAGTCTATTTTACCATTACTATAGTCAAGGCTGTGGGTTATGGTAGATGAATATAGATGTTACCATTTTAGTAATCAACCTAGCTAGCTAGTCAAATAAATGTTTTTTGTCTTTCTGACGGACGGACCGGAAACCTAATGACAACACTCAGGTTCGCAGCTGTCATTTTCCGTTGGGACAAAGAAATGGCCCTGTATTTACCAGAGAAGGTCATCCACCATGGCAGAAGAGAAAGATCCAGACTCATCCACCATAACCTATTCTAGGAGCCTATTGTTTGTGTATGATCTTTATTCATTGCTAACTTGTTTTTCAACAATGTCAGGTACATGCAGGTATGACTGGGGTCTTCAGTAAGTAAGCTACAGGGGGTGAGAAATAATTAGAACATCAAATCACCTTTTATTGGTCACATGCACATATTTAGCAGATGTTATTGCGAAATCCTTCTGTTCCTAGCTCCAACAGTGCACTATTATCTAACAATTCACAACAATACACACAAATATAAAAGTTAAATTGGAATTGAGAACTATATAAATATTAGGATGAGCAATGTTGGAGTAGCAATGACTAAAATACAGTAGAATAGAATACAGTATATACATATGAAATGAGTAAAGCAGCATGTAAACATTATTAAAGTGACTAGTGTTCCATTATTAAAGTGGCCAGTGATTCCATGTTTACGTACATGGGGCAGCAGCCTCTAAGGTGCAGGGTTGAGTAACCGGGTGGTAGCCGGCTAGTGATGGCTATTTAACAGTCCGAATGGCCTTGAGATAGAAGCTGTTTTTCAGTCTCTCGGTACCCAGCTTTGATGCGCCTGTAAAAGTAAATTTGCTCGTCTGGTAGGCTCGTGTCACTGGGCAGCTCACGGCTGTGCTTTCCTTTGTAGTCTGTAATAGTTTGCAAGCCCTGCCACTGTAACCGATGTGAAATGGCTAGTTAGTTAGCGGTGGTGCGTGCTAATAGCGTTTCAATCAGTGACGTCACTCGCTCTGAGACCTGAAGTGGTTGTTCCCCTTGCGTTGCAAGGGCCGCGGCTTTGTGGTGCGATGGGTAACGATGCTTCGTGGGTGTCAGTTGTTGATGTGTGCAAGGGTCCCTGGTTCGAGCCCAGGTTGGGGCGAAGAGAGGGACGGAACCTACACTGTTACACCACATCCGATGAGCATCAGTACCGGTGTAGTACGATTCAGTCTTTGTCCTGTATTGATGCTTTGCTTGTTTGATAGTTCGTCGGAGGGCATAGCGGGATTTCTTATAAGCGTCCAGGTTAGAGTCCTGCTCCTTGAAAGTGGCAGCTCTACCCTTTAGCTCTGTGCGGATGTTGCCTTTCATCCATGGCTTCTGGTTGGGTGTGTATGTACAGTGGGGGAAAAAAATATTTGATCCCCTGCTGATTTTGTACGTTTGCCCACTGACAAAGAAAGGATCCATCTATAATTTTAATGGTACAGTGAACAGTGAAAGACAGAATAACAACAAAAATATCCAGAAAAACACATGTCAAAAATTTTATAAATTGATTTGCATTTTAATGAGGGAAATAAGTATTTGACCCCCTCTCAATCAGAAAGATTTCTGGCTCCCAGGTGTCTTTTATACAGGTAACGAGCTGAGATTAGGAGCACACTCTTAAAGGGAGTGCACCTAATCTCGGCTTGTTACCTGTATAAAAGACACCTGTCCACAGAAGCAATCAATCAATCAGATTCCAAACTCTCCACCATGGCCAAGACCAAAGAGCTCTCCAAGGATGTCAGGGACAAGATTGTAGACCTATACAAGGCTGGAATGGGATACAAGACCATTGCCAAGCAGCTTGGTGAGAAGATGACAACATTTGGTGCGATTATTCGCAAATGGAAGAAACACAAAAGAACTGTCAATACCTCTCGGCCTGGAGCTCCATGCAAGATCTCACCTCATAGAGTTGCAATGATCATGAGAACGGTGAGGAATCAGCCCAGAACTACACGGGAGGATTTTGTCAATGATCTCAAGGCAGCTGGGACCATAGTCACCAAGAAAACAATTGGTAACACACTACGCCGTGAAGGACTGAAATCCTGCAGCGCCCGCAAGGTCCCTCTGCTCAAGAAAGCACATATACATGCCCGTCTGAAGTTTGCCAATGAACATCTGAATGATTCAGAGGACAACTGGTGAAAGTGTTGTGGTCAGATGAGACCAAAATGGAGCTCTTTGGCATCAACTCAACTCGCCGTGTTTGGAGGAGGAGGAATGCTGCCTATGACCCCAAGAACACCATCTCCACCGTCAAACATGGAGGTGGAAACATTATGCTTTGGGGGGTGATTTTCTGCTAAGGGGACAGGACAACTTCACCGCATCAAAGGGACGATGGACGGGGCCATGTACCGTCAAATCTTGGGTGAGAACCTCCTTCCCTCAACCAGGGCATTGAAAATGGGTTGTGGATGGGTATTCCAGCATGACAATGACCCAAAACACACAGCCAAGGCAACAAAGGAGTGGCTCAAGAAGAAGCACATTAAGGTCCTGGAGTGGCCTAGCCAGTCTCCAGACCTTAATCCCATAGAAAATCTGTGGAGGGAGCTGAAGGTTCGAGTTGCCAAACGTCAGCCTCGAAACTTTAATGACTTGGAGAAGATCTGCAAAGAGTGGGACAAAATCCCTCCTGAGATGTGTGCAAACCTGGTGGCCAACTACAAGAAACGTCTGACCTCTGTGATTGCCAACAAGGGTTTTTCCACAAAGTACTAAGTCATGTTTTGCAGAGGGGTCAAATACTTATTTCCCTCATTAAAATGCAAATCAATTTATAACATTTTTGACATGTGTTTTTCTTTATTTTTTTGTTGTTATTCTGTCTCTCACTGTTCAAATAAACCTACCATTAAAATTATAGACTGATCATTTATTTGTCAGTGGGCAAACATACAAAATCAGCAGGGGATCAAATACTGTTTTCCCTCACTGTACAGTCACTGTGGGGACGACATCATCGATGCACGTATTGATGAAGCCAGTGACTGATTTGGTGTACTCCTCAAAACCATCAGAAGAATCCCGGAACATATTCCAGTCTGTGCCAGAAAAACAGTCCTGTAGCTTAGCATCTCCGTCATCTGACCTCTTCTTTATTGACCCTCCTTTGATGTCCTCCTCTTCGTTATATGTGCCCCACTTCTCAGACAACATCCCATCCAAGGACTGTGAACATCTTGAAATGCATTTGTTCTAAGAAATGTGCTATATACACTGCTCAAAAAAATAAAGGGAACACTTAAACAACACAATGTAACTCCAAGTCAATCACACTTCTGTGAAATCAAACTGTCCACTTAGGAAGCAACACTGATTGACAATACATTTCACATGCTGTTGTGCAAATGGAATAGACAATAGGTGGAAATTATAGGCAATTAGCAAGACACCCCCAATAAAGGAGTGGTTCTGCAGGTGGGGACCACAGACCACTTCTCAGTTCCTATGCTTCCTGGCTGATGTTTTGGTCCCTTTTGAATGCTGGCGGTGCTTTCACTCTAGTGGAAGCATGAGACAGAGTCTACAACCCACACAAGTGGCTCAGGTAGTGCAGCTCATCCAGGATGGCACATCAATGCGAGCTGTGGCAAGAAGGTTTGCTGTGTCTGTCAGCGTAGTGTCCAGAGCATGGAGGCGCTACCAGGAGACAGGCCAGTACATCAGGAGACGTGGAGGAGGCCGGAGGAGGGCAACAACCCAGCAGCAGGACCGCTACCTCCGCCTTTGTGCAAGGAGGAGCAGGAGAAGCACTGCCAGAGCCCTGCAAAATGACCTCCAGCAAGCCACAAATGTGCATGTGTCTGCTCAAACAGTCAGAAACAGACTCCATGAGGGTGGTATGAGGGCCCGACGTCCACAGGTGGGGGTTGTGCTTACAGCCCAACACCGTGCAGGACGTTTGGCATTTGCCAGAGAACACCAAGATTGGCAAATTTGCCACTGCCGCCCTGTGGTCTTCACAGATGAAAGCAGGTTCACACTGAGCACGTGACAGACGTGACAGAGTCTGGAGACGCCGTGGAGAACGTTCTGCTGCCTGCAACATCCTCCAGCATGACCGGTTTGGCGGTGGGTCAGTCATGGTGTGGCATTTCTTTGGGGGGCCGCACAGCCCTCCATGTGCTCGCCAGAGGTAGCCTGACTGCCATTAGGTACCGAGATGAGATCCTCAGACCCCTTGTGAGACCATATGCTGGTGCGGTTGGCCCTGGGTTCCTCCTAATGCAAGACAATGCTAGACCTCATGTGGCTGGAGTGTGTCAGCAGTTCCTGCAAGAGGAAGGTATTGATGCTATGGACTGGCCCGCCCGTTCCCCAGACCTGAATCCAATTGAGCACATCTGGGACATCATGTTTCGCTCCATCCAGGAGTTGGCGGAAGCTTTAGTCCAAGTCTGGGAGGAGATCCCTCAGGAGACCATCCGTCACCTCATCAGGAGCATGCCCAGGCGTTGTAGGGAGGTCATACAGGCACGTGGAGGCCACACACACTACTGAGCCTCATTTTGACTTGTTTTAAGGACATTACATCAAAGTTGGATCAGCCTGCAGTGTGGTTTTCCACTTCAATTTTGAGTGTGACTCCAAATCCAGACCTCCATGGGTTGATAAATTGGATTTCCATTTATTATTTTTGTGTGATTTTGTTGTCAGCACATTCAACTATGTAAAGAAAAAAGTATTTAATCAGATTATTTCTTTCATTCAGATCTAGGATGTGTTGTTTAAGTGTTCCCTTTATTTTTTTGAGCAGTATATATTAAGTTTGATTTGATTGATAACATTACAGCTGTAGAATATTTAATAAACTGTAATTGTCACATAAGGACAAGTGCAGTTTTCCATAAACTTTTATTGATAAGTTGGGATTTTATTACTTGACATATCAATCATATAGTGGATCCTTTAAATCAAGACTGAATGCATGTACCACTCTGAATAAATAAATAATATGCATTTGAAGATTTGTCATGCAACTACAATACAGACTGGATGTCTAAACAAAGTCAATTCTGAATGTCAATAGACTTTTAGATTCATTCATCAATGTCAACATTCTAAAACTGAGTTATTAGTCATGGAAGTGTGTTATCCAAGGTCATCTTTTTAATGATTATATAATTGACTAAGTGTCTCTTTACTTGTAGAATGTTGACAGCTGTATAGAAAACATTGTAATGCTAAGATGCTCAAACTTAACTTAATAGCTACACTCACTGACACAGTATAAACTTTATCTGGCATGCTGGCCCTGACCAAACCGGTGGGTTGCCTCTCACTGTAGCTGCATTTCACCACATGGCCAGACTTACAGTGGTATTCTCCACTTTTAATGCTCTTATGTTCATCCTTTAAAAATACCATAAGGTCTCAAATAGACACCAAAGTCAACATACTGTACAAACAATTATCTGGGCTATGTAAAACAAAATGTTGTTTTGTATCTATTCTTCTGCTAACAAGCTAGTTAAAGTATAGTCAGTGGCTAGCTAAAACAGATTAAGTTAATGAATTGGGCACAGAAGGTATCTTATCGCGCCGGTGAACGGTAGCTGACAAGTGTCAGCTAGAGATGATGTGCAGGAGATTCCTGCAGGAATGTGTAGTCTTGCTGAGGTCTACTCTGTTGCTAATTAGCATTTCAAATTCTTGAGAGTAAATTGAGGCGAATATATTGAGAAAACGAACCTTGTTCGAGAGAGAATTACGTGGCTATCAAAAGGTCAGGCCAGGGTAAGCCTACATGAAACACAGACCTTATATGAAGTAGTTCTAAAATTCCAGACGCAAAAGTTAATGGGGAAAAAACGTTTAGATCCATTACCGGGTTTTACCAATAGGTTTTATGTGTTTTATGACGTGTCCACTGTGCCTGTCTATAGTGTGCAACTTACGTTTGCAATTCGGGGCAGTCCTGCATGTGGTCATCCGACTTTGACATATTGTTTGTGTGACACTTTTGAATGTGGTTCAAAAGTGAAATAAAAGTATTTGAGTTTTTTTGCCCCTGCCTACCGGAGTCCTTCTTGCTAGCTAGACGGTGTCCTTCACTCCTGCTTGCCCTCACCGTCTTTAACTAAACAGTACCCGACAGGCAGGGGCGAAGGACACCATCTACCCCGCGTTCTAGCTCGTTAGTACACGGTGTCGCCCCCTCCTGCTCTGTACCGGAGAAAACCGTACCTGACAGATGGGGGCGAGGACACTGTACTGGCTAGTTTGATAGTTAGCGACATCGTGTGCTAGCATACGGTTGCACCCCCGTCTGCTGTGAGTCCTCCTTGCTAGCTAGCTGGAGCGACAGTGTGGGGCAAAGGAACACTGTCTACCGTGTATGTCTAGCTAGCTACCATTATCGCCCCAGACCCTTCGTCTGTGGTTTATCTAACGCCACCTACTGTACTGGAGCGCCTCCCATGCCTGTACTCAATTTATACTTGACCAAATAAAGTATAAAGAGGGGTTCCTACAGGTGCAGGAATGCCCCGTATTGCGGACCACTGTTGCACCCTTTTCGAAAATCTTGTTTATTTTGTCCTTCGGCTCCAAAAACAGCTGAAACAGACCAGTCGATTTGCACTGACGTACTCGAACGTGCGCGTCCTCGCTATTCAGTGACAAAGATGGCGGCCGCCGCCGGATCAGGTAATCTAATTTCCCGTTCACACATATGTGATATTCATTTGAGGAGCTTGTATTTTACGTTTAATTTAATAGCTATATTACATTCCGTTATGAAACATTAATCTCAAAGACATGTTTACTAGATGAATGTGGGTGAGTTAGCTCAGCCAGTATTGCTAGCTACTAGCTAGCTAACGTTAGCGCAGTTTGCTCTTCCCCGACTATTTGTACCTCTCGACCAACTCACTTGGTGCATTTAAAATATTACTTGATTCTGCCATCATTTGTATATAAAATATTGTATTTGTGGTTCTAGTGTGGTTTAGCCATCGTCTGTGTATTCGTCTAACTTACTAGCTAGCCTATTCAACTGCAGCGTCATGTTTCTACGCAGCTAACGACGCTAACATTACTAGTAACGTTAGCTGGTACCAGTGGCAGCTGAACCGAAACAACTTGCAAATCGAGCTTGGCAGAACTAGTATACATGTTTCGAATAACTGAAATAGCTAACTATAGCTGGCATCTGTCAAAATGCATTTCTCCAACTGTCTGTTAGCGGTTAGTTAAGTAAAACAGGGTGGGTATAATTTGTGGAACGTTCCAACAGGAATCTGTTCAAAAAACGTAGTAAAGTACAAAGTTGCCAACAAACAACACATACAAAGTAGCACGATCAATTCACCTAGCTAACTAGCTGCCGAATAGGCATTAACTCACCACTTAGTTTATTCTTAATGTTTGTCCATAGGCAACCAGAGACATTTTTCGGAATAAACGTGGTCAGTGTAAACATAATGAAATAGCCCAGTCCCTACCCGGTATCTTATTCGGCCGCTATACAACTTTGGATGCGTTGTTTGTTGGCAACCTTGTTATTTACTTAGTTTTTGGAACAGATTCATGTTGGAACGTTCCACAAATTATACCCAGCCAGTAAAATGTAAAGTATAGATAACTAGCTAGTTCTCATTTATAGATAAGAGTAGTTTTACATTGTGAACTAGGTAGCCCCGCACCTCTCTGATTCAGAGGGGTTGGGTGAAATGCGGAAGATGCATTCAGTTGCACAACTGACTAGGTATCCCCCTTTCCTTTTCGATACCTAACAAGCAAGTGCACTTTGGCCATCGTCTACACACCCACAACTTGAGAAAGTGATGGCTATGGCAATTGCATGTATCAGATTCAGAGGTGTGTGAATAATATAGGCTAGCTAGTTACTTGGTTCCAACTAATTGTATTTCATTAGCTAACATACAATTAGCGGAGGAGGGTTGTGTTAAATGAATCTCTATAAAAATGCATAGAATTAGGCCTAGCTACATGTTTGCCTAACATTTTGATGAAAGGAATGGAACAATCTAAGAGTACTGCAGTATTGCTCTCACATTATAGATCCTAAGTGACTTAAACCTCTCAAGCATCATCTGGTTTTTAACTTTAATGTTTTCCTGTATAAACCATATTACAATGAACAGTATTTTCAACCTTGCTCCACACTTTGCATTTTTTATGAACAATTCAACAGAACCCATTGAGTAAACTTGGCACCCTAGTCTGTGTGCGGTGCAGTGAATTTTCAGTTTACATTGTAGTAACTACTAGAGATGTGTGGTTGAAAAATGTCTGCTTTGAACTTTGTATGTTTTAAAAGTCATCAAAGTTCCCCGTAACTTCCGGCTACTGGAGGAGCTGGAAGAGGGCCAGAAGGGCGTTGGAGACGGGACAGTTAGCTGGGGACTGGAGGACGATGAGGACATAATGCTGACTCGCTGGACAGGCATGATCATAGGGCCTCCCAGGGTAATGGAAAACCAACGACACACACACACAAACGCCCTCTCAGGGTGACAGACCAAACACCGTCACGCCACAGAAATCCTTGCTTTCTCAGTCCTGGTTTCCTCAATTCTTCTCAAGTGCATTGTATTTCCTTCTCTAAATTATAAGCGTTGGGGAAGTGAGAAAACAAGGACGTCGCAAACGGATTTGACAGCTAATGCCACTTTCTGACACAGCAACTGTCGCTTTTCACATCTATATCCACAGTTGACGATCAATATGGAATCACCTCTATTTTAACCCCAATTGAGGAATGAAAACATATGGAACATTTTGATTTTAGAGGATGAGCTGCTGCTCAATCATAGCCAAGAACACTGCTTCAGCTAAACCATGCACACCGCAGGTCAGCTCTAAACCACGCTCAAGTGGCAGGTTTGAAATCGCTAGCTAGTTAGTTAGCTGTTTGCACTAATAGCAGCCATCATGGTGTGATGTCACCCGCCCTGAGACCTAAAGTAGTGTTGCTCTCGCCCAACCAAAACCATAATTTTGTCAGCTTATGTCAGCATATCAAGTACATGTGTTTTTGTTGATGTTGCTTGTGAGCATGAACAAAGAGGATAAACATAGCATAAATCACCATTCTCCCAGTGGAGGAACCAATGATTTACAGTGCCTTCGGAAAGTATTCAGACCCCTTGACTTTTTCCAAATTTTGTTACGTTAGTCTTATTTTAAAATGGATAAAAAAAAAAAAATCCTAAATCTGTCCACAATACCCCAGAATGACAAAGCGAAAATAGGTTTTTAGAAAAATTAGAAATACTTTATTTACATAAGTATTCAGACCCTAAGCTATGAGACTCGATATTGAGCACAGGTGCATCCTGTTTCTGTTGATCATCCTTGAGATGTTTCTACAACTTGATTGGAGTCCACCTGTGGTGAATTGATTGGACATTTGGAATCACACCAGTAGGTCCCACAGTTGACAGTGCATGTCTGAGCAAAAACCAAGCCATGAGGTCGAAGGAATTGTTCGTAGAGCTCCGAGATAGGATTGTGTCGATGCACAGATCTGGGGAAGGGTACCAGAACATTTCCCGCAGCATTGAAGGTCCCCAAGAACACAGTGGCCTCATTCATTCTTAAATGGAAGACGTTTGGAACCACCAAGACTCTTCCTAGAGCTGGCTGCCCGGCCAAACTGAGCAATTTGGGGAGAAGGGCCTTGGTCAGGACAGAGTTCTAGAGTTCCTCTGTGGGGATGGGATAACATTCCAGAAGGACAACCATCTCTGCAGCACTCCACCAATCAGGCCTTTATGATAGAGTGGCCAGACAGAAGCCACTCCTCAGTAAAAGGAACCTGACAGCCAGCTTGGAGTTTGCAAAAAGGCACCTAAAGGACTCAGACCATGAGAAACAAGATTCTCTGGTCTGATGAAACCAAGATTGAACTCTTTGGCCTGAATGCCAAGCATCACGTCTGGAGGAAACCTGGCACCATCCCTAAGGTGGATCATGTTGGTGGCAGCATGCTGTGGGGCTGTTTTTCTCTCTCCATCCAACCTGACAGAGCCCGAGAGGATCTGCAGAGATGAATGGTAGAAACTCCCCAAATACAGGTGTGCCAGGCTTGTAGCATCATACCCAAGAAGACTTGATGCTGTAATTGCTGCCAAATGGGCTTCAACAGAGTTCTGAGTAAAAGGTCTGAATACTTATGTAAATATGATATTTAAGTTTTTATTTTATAAATTAGCTAAAAATTCTAAACCGGTTTTTACTTTGTCTTCGGGTGGTGTGTGTGTGTGTAGATTGATGAGGGGGAAAAAAGCTATTTAAAACATTTTAAAATAAAGCTGTAATGTAACAATGTAAAAAGTCAAGTGGTCTGAATGCTTTCCGAAGGCACTGTGTGTATCTCTCTCACTCACACACACACACACCATTGGGAGGAACACACCATGATCGCGACAGCAATATACTTGAAATGGAAAAATTCTAATTCTATTGGGATAGCCACAGGCGTTTTGCAAACAAAGGATGAAACATCCATGAGTCAAAGAACCACGCCCACCTTCGTTTTGCAGGCTCCTTTAATTAACAACATAGGCCAATACTAAACTGGTATTCAGCAGCCCAATAACAAGCTTACTTACTGTCATGGCTCACCGCTCATGATGGTAACCAAGACCCAGTACCACGTGACAAATAAACTTTGATTTGACAGCAACCCACTACCATGCAAACTTTATCTTGAACCAAAACCTGTTTCAGGACTTAAATCTTGCCTTCTTTCTGATGTCTTTCTTCCAGACAATCTACGAGAACAGGATGTACAGTCTAAAGGTAGAATGTGGACCCAGATATCCTGAGTCTCCCCCTTTTGTCCGATTTGTGACCAAGATCAATCTGAATGGCGTGCACAACTCAAACGGTGTGGTAAGTCTCAGGTCATGTATGTCCTGTTGTTCAGGTTGGATTCAGCACCTTTTTGTATTTTGGAGTATGTGGCCGGAAGGCCTACAGCTTGAAAGGCACAGCTGATTCATTACCTACAGACGCAGGACTGGTTTTCCAGACCCAACTGAAATCCTAAACTAAAAAGCACTTGAAACTCTACTGAACATGGGTTTTAGTCCAGGAATCTGTGTTTGTTTCTTTGAGGGCACTTTTGTCCTTATCTGAGCTGAAGGCACCAATGAGCATTTAAAAAAAAAAAAAAAAATTATGATAATAAATTAGCCAAGGTTTGAAAACCAATTTTCTTCTACAGAGGCCATAGCTGTGTTAGACTACTCATACTAACCATACTATTTGTGATGTAAATTGAGTGTAAAGTATGCTTATTGGTCATAGTATGGATATAGTTAGTATACCAAATGTTCCCGGATGTCGAACTACATTCGCCAAAATACGAAGTATACAAGCAGTGGACACTATTTCTGTGCTCTTAGGGCCCATAATGCAATTCTTCAGAAAATGGGCGTGGCTTCACAACGGTCTCAGATTTTAAGAAAATGCTGGAAAAATATTCAGCCGAAGTCCGAGAGCGGATACAAATTCATTGCTTTAACTAATTATGACAAATGTTAAGAAAATGTTGAGCAATGTAATAAAGTACTTTTCAAATAAGTTTCCTTACACGTCATGTTGACTGACAATTTGTTAGCTACTCCATCCTTGCGACCCGCATATCATTACAGCAGCTAGCTACCTAACGTTAGTTGGCTATTAATACATAGAACTTGCCAGTATATTAACTATATGCTATCTAACGTTAACTACCCAATATTTATTGACTTGATTATTCCCGTCATTTTTAGCTTAGCTAAATAGTATGGTCGTGCATTCTCAATTGACATTCGGGTGCGTTTGTAAATTTGCTCAGAACACACTCGTCTGAGGGTATCTGTGCCAGAGCGCAGAATAACTGCTGAATTTACGAACACTCAACACCAGTTGAATATGGCCGGTATCAGTAAACGTTGGCAAAAAAAGCGTAATTAAGTTGTTGCCAGCAATAGTTTGTCACCAAAGCTCTAGATAACATGAAAACAGCCTAAGCAGCTCTGCTAGATTGAGTAAAATGGTCAGAGTGAAGTATTCTCTAACTTGAGTCCGAACGCTCAGAATTTACGTACTCTGGCACTCCAGATTGAATTTAATAACACACCTGAAGTCGAAAAAATTCTAGCTAGCAAGAGGTTGCATAGCAACAGCATCAACTTCCAGTAGACAGGCAAAGCGCTAGTACGCTTAACTGAAAGTATACTGTTTGTTTACAGTATACTAAAATTAGCTCTGTGTGTGTGTGTGTGTGTGTGTATATATATATCTCTCTCTCTCTCACACACTCATTAAGTTTGTAGTATACAGTATGTTAGTATGAGTATTCGAACACAGCTTATGTCTTTTCCAAGTTGTGTGTGAGTCTCTTACATGGCTGTAACCTCCCCTCAGGTGGACACGCGGGCGGTGGCGGCACTGGCTAAGTGGCAGAACTCGTACAGCATCCGTGTGGTGCTGCAGGAGCTCCGGAGGCTCATGATGTGTAAAGAGAACATGAAGCTCCCCCAGCCGCCCGAAGGCCAGGTCTTCAGCAACTGAGCTCCCTGGCCCTGACGAGCCCTGCTATCCCTATTCTCCCTCACTATCTCCATCCAACACACACACACGTGTAAACCTACACATACAGTACATGCACTGATTCAATGCTTCCTCACATGTGCACACTCGCACGAACCCCCACACACACACACACAGCGTTACGTTCCCCTTATTTTTCTGAGACTCTTGAATACTCTGTTCTCACGTAAGCTCTTTTGCCAGGCCCCTCTCACCTTCTGTCCTAAATGCCATGCCCACTTCCTCTCTCTCTCTCTCTCTCTCTCTCTCTCTCTTTCTCCCTCTCTCTCTCTCTCTCTCATTAGACTGAGATGGTTGCACAGGTGGACTCTACCCCCCCATCATCTACCCAACTGTGCAGACCAGACATTACGATACAAATTACTGTACATCTTACTAATCTTTTTTTTTATCTTTGTGTTCTTCATCCAGATTGTAAAATAACAAATTATCTTATTGAGTGTACCTATCTTATGTGTGTGCTGGATTCTTCAACCCAAGGGTGGTGGCATTTACTCTGTAATGTAGTGTGTAGCAGGGGTGGAAATCAAGATGACTTGCTGCGCCGCAAAAGAAAAGTAGATCCCGTGGCCCCACTGAAATGTGGACAGTGAAGTTGCAACTGTTCTGCTCTTAATGTCGCTGCAAGACTCTAGTTTTTATCTGATTCTGCTTGCCCTGTTGGACTACGCAGTGGCTTAGGATACACTGCATAGTCTTGCCAGGGTCTGTTTCTGAAATCTAAAAAAGTGACACCCCCCCACTCTTAAGTTTTATTTTTTGAACCACTCTTGGTGAAACGGCTTGGGAGGGAATTAAAACGTTTATTGGTGTTTTTCAGGCTAGCATTGGTCTCAAACTGAGTAACCAGCTTCTCAATCCCGATTATGTGAATTTCTGGGCCTTGGCACGTGTACGGTACATGGGATTAGGCATTCAAAACAGTGTGTGTATCAACTGGGCACACTCGGGTCATCGCCCACTCCTATTTTAAACCTCTGGCCTCTCTGCCATGTGGTTTGTTACGCTTTGTGATTGAATGGGGAGGAAGTACATTTTGAGGGGAGGGGTTAAATTACATTGGGTTTCAAATACTTATCTTATGTGCTTGGCACCTTTTTCAGGTTCACATTACTAGGTGGAGAATGATGAGTTAGTTTTTTGTTTCATCTTTAGGGCTGACCTGTGTATGTTCGTTGAGGTTATCTCATACAGTGGGCCCACTGAATGCAATGTATGGCTTTAGATGTTTATTTTTTAACCGGTGTGATTCTGTAGTCTGGGTGATGGTGACTTGTGCATGGTTTTATTTGAATTAAACATGATTACTTTTGCATGTGTTTGTCTCCTTGTGATTCTCAATCCATTTCGGTTTGGGCGGCATTCCGTCGCACAGTGGAATGATAACATTGGCTCTACTCTAACAAACTGCATGTTTGATCTGAATTCAAAATAAGTGTATTTGAAATATCTAAAACGTGTATGTGTTATCACATGCCTTAGAATGTGCGTTTTTGTTGTACAGGAACAATGTTAAGACGCTGAAGAGATAGCATTCAGATTTTTTTTAAAGTATAGTTAATTTAATATATTTACCCTAATCTTAAATTTGCATCAGCATATTCTAAATCTTTTTCATTACCATTTCATTAGCAGTTAAGTTTTATAGAGAGAATTATGGTGTATACTACCAAACTTGAGGGTTCTGTTTTTCACTATCAAATTATATACAATGCATTCGGGAAAGTATTCAGACCCCTTTTCCACATTTTATGTTATAGCCTTATTCCAAAATTTGATGATTTAATATTTTTATCTAATCCATCTACACACACTACCCCATAATGACAAAGAAAAAACAGGTTTTTAGGAATTTTCACAAATTGACAAAAATTAGAAAACATACCTTTATTTACATATGGTATTTTTCTTTTCCATGAAAGGTGCATCAGGCGCATCCTGTTTCCATTGTTGATCCGTGATGTTTCTGAACTCGGCAAAAAAAGAAATGTAACTTTTTCAGGACCCTGTCTTTCAAAGATAATTCGTAAAAATCCAATTAACTTCAAAGATCTTCAATGTAAAGTGTTTAAGCACTGTTTCCCATGCTTGTTCAATGTACCATAAAGTAATGAACATGCACCTGTGGAACGGTCGTTAACTTCTCTAGGGTAGGGGGCAGTATTTTGACGTCCCAAATTAAACTTCCTGCTACTCAGGCTCAGATGGTAGGATATGCATATTATTAGTAGATTTGGATAGAAAACACTCTGACGTTTCTAAAACAGTTTCAATGATGTCTGAGTATAACAGAACTCATATGGCAGGCAAAAACCTGAGAAAAATCCAACCGGGAAGTGTGGAAATCTGAGGTTTGTAGTTTTTCGAGTGATTGCCTATACAGTGACTTAGGGTTCATTTTGCACTTCCCAAGGCTTCCACTAGATGTCAACAGTCTTTAGAATGTTGTTTCATGCTTCTACTGTGAATATGGAGAGAATAAGAGGTCCTGGAGTCAGATGAGTGAGAAAATGAAATGAGCTCAGAGGCGCGCACTCACTTGAGAGTTAGCTGTGTTCCTTTTCTTTTCTGAAGACATTGGAATTGTCCGGTTGGAATATTACTGAAGATTTATGTTAAAAACATCGTAAAGATTGATGCTATTCATCGTTTGACATAATTCTACGAACGTAAATCTAACTTTTTTTGACTTTTCGTCGTGACATTTTGCGCGCGCTTCCTGCATTTGGAGTAGTGGACTGAACGCGCGAACAAAAAGGAGGTATTTGGACATAAATGATGGACTTTATCGAACAAAACAAACATTTATTGTGGACCTGGGATTTCCGGGAGTGCATTCTGATGAAGATCAAAGGTAAGTGAATATTTATAATATTATTTCTGAGTTTTGTTGACTCCACAAAATGGCGAATTTGGTTTCGTGTCTGAACACTGCACTCAGATTATTGCAAAGTGCTTTAGCTGTAAAGTTGTTTTGAAATCTGACACAGCGGTTGCATTAAGGAGAAGTGTATCTATAATTCTTTGAATAACAGTTTAATATTTTATCAACGTTTATGATGAGTATCTGTAAATTGATGTGCTCATTCACCGGAAGTTTTGGGAGGCAAAACATTTCTGAACATTACACGCCAATGTAAAATATATTTTAGCTGTATTTCTGATTTTTGTGACGCCTCTCCTTGCTTGGAAAATGTCTGTGTGGTTTTTCTTGTATAGGTGCTGTCCTAACATAATCTAATGCTATGCTTTCGCCGTAAAGCCTTTTTGAAATCGGACAATGTGGTTGGATTAACGAGAAGTGTATCTTTAAAATGGGATATAATAGTTGTATGTTTGAGAAATTTGAATTATGAGATTTTTGTTGTTTTGAATTTGCCGCCCTGCTATTTCACTGGCTGTTGAATAGTGTGTCCCGGACGCTAGCGTCCCACATACCCCAGAGAGGTTAAGACACTAACAGCTTACAGACGGTAGGCAATTAAGGGCACGGTTATGAAAACGTAGGACACTAAAGAGGCCTTTCTACTGACTGAAAAACACCAAAAGAAAGATGTCCAGGGTCCCTGCTCATCTGCGTGAACGTGCCTTAGGCATGCTGCAAGGAGGCATGAGGACTGCAGATGTGGCCAGGGCGATTAAATTGCAATGTCCGTACTGTGAGACGCCTAAGATAGCGCTACAGGGAGACAGGACGGACAGCTGATCGTCCTCGTAGTGGCAGACCACGTGTAACAACACCTGCACAGGATCAGTACATCTGAACATCACACCTGCGGGACAGGTACAGGATGGCAACAACAACTGCCTGAGTTACACCAGGAACGCACAATCCCTCCATCAGTGCTCAGACTGTCCGCAATAGGCTAAGAGAGGCTGGACTGAGGGCTTGTAGGCCTGTTGTAAGGCAGGTCCTCACCAGATATCACTGGCACAAACAACGCCTATGGGCACAAACCCACCGTCGCTGGACCAGACAGGACTGGCAAAAAGTGCACTTCACCGACGAGTCGTTGTTTTGTCTTACCAGGGGTGATGGTCGGATTCGCGTTTATCGTCGAAGGAATGAGCGTTACACCGAGGCCTGTACTCTGGAGCGGGATCGATTTCGAGGTGGAGGGTCCGTCATGGTCTGAGGTGGTGTGTCACAGCAACATCCGACTGAGCTTGTTGTCATTGCAGGCAATCTCAACGCTGTGCGTTACAGGGAAGACATCCTCCTCCCTCATGTGGTACCCTTCCTGCAGGCTCATCCTGACATGACTCTCCAGCATGACAATGCCACCAGCCATACTGCTTGTTCTGTGCATGATTTCCTGCAAGACAGGAATGTCAGTGTTCTGCCATAGCCAGCAAAGAGCCCAGATCTCTATCCCATTGAGCACGTCTGGGACCTGTTGGATCGGAGGGTGAGGGCTAGGGCCTGGAGGGTGAGGGCTAGGGGCATTCCCCCCAGAAATGTCTGGGAACTTGCAGGTGCCTTGGTGGAAGAGTGGGGTAACATCTCACAGCAAGAAATGGCAAATCTGGTGTAGTCCATGAGGAGGAGATGCACTGCAGTACTTAATGCAGCTGGTGGCCACACCAGATACTGACTGTTACTTTTGATTTTGACCCCCCCTTTTGTTCAGGGACACATTATTCCATTTCTATTAGTCACATGTCTGTGGAACTTGTTCAGTTTATGTCTCAGTTGTTGAATGTTGTTATGGTCATACAAATATTTACACATGTTAAGTTTGCAAGCCATGAGTTAGAAGAAATTGTTCTTTGACCTCATGAGACAGGATTGTGTCGAGGCACAGATCTGAAGAAGGGAACCAAAACATTTTCTGCAGCATGGAAGGTCCCCAAGAACACGGCCGCCCGGACAAACTGAGCAATTGGGGCAGAAGTGCCTTGGTCAGGGAGGTGACCAAGAACCCGATGGTCACTTTGACAGAGCTACATAGTTCCTCTGTGGAGATGGGAGAAACTTCCTGAAGGACAACCATCTCTGCTGCACTCCACCAATCGGGCCTTTATGGTAGAGAGGCCAGACGGAAGCACCTCCTCAGTAAAAGGTACATGACAGCCTGTTTGGAGTTCGCCAAAAGGTACCTAAAGATTCTCAGACCATGAGAAACAAGATTCTCTGGTCTGATGAAACCAAGATTGAACTCTTTGGCCTGAATGCCAAGCATCATGTCTGGAGAAAACCTGGCACCATTCCTACGGTGGATCATGTTGGTGGCAGCATGCTGTGGGGCTGTTTTTCAGCGGCAGGGACTGGGAGACTAGTCAGGATCGAGGGAAAGATGAACGGAGCAATGTACAGAGAGATCCTAGATTGAAACCTGCTGCAGAGCACTCAGGACCTCAGCCTGGGGCGAAGGTTCACCTTCCAACAGGATAACGACCCGAAGCACACAATCAAGACAACGCAGGAGTGGCTTCGGAACAAGTCTCTGAATGTACTTGAGTGGCCCCGCCACAGCCCGGACTTGAAACCGATCGAAAAACTCTGGAGAGACCTGAAAATAGCTGTGCAGCGACGCTCCCCATACAACCTGACAGAGCTTGAGAGGATCTGCAGAGAAGAATGGTAGAAACTCCCCCAAATACAGGTGTGCCAAGCTTGTAGTGTCATACCCAAGAAGACTTGAGGCTGTAATCGCTGTCAAAGGTGCTTCAACAAAGTACTGAGCAAAGGGTCTGAATAGTTATGTAAATGTTTAATTTCATTTTTTTTTATAAACTTGTTTTTGCTTTGTCATCATGTGGTATTGTGTGTAGATTAATTAGGGAGAAAACCAATTTAATACATGTTCGAATAAGGCTGTAATGTAATAAAATGTGGAAAAAGTCAAGTGGTCTGAATACTTTCCGAATGCACTGTAAAATACATTTAACAACAATATTAAAACAATATTTTGTAACCATTTATAATTGAGCAATAAGGCCCGAGGAGGTGTGTTATATGGCCAATATACCACTACAAAGGGTTGTTCCTTTTTTTTCTTTATTAAACAGGTTTTTCTCATTGAGATAACATCTCTTTTCCAAGAGAGACCTGGTCCAATAGCAGCAGGGGGAACAACGTTTCAAACAAACCAACTTACATACACTAACACAACATTAAACACAACTATAAACACACATACAGTACAACAAAAACATATTACATTTAAAAACACAAACATCTTGACTAAAAACAGCTGTCCTAAAGACAATTGCACTCTTCTATGATATATACATTGATCAAGTGTTTAAACTCTACCAACGAAAACAGATCATCACATTTTAAAATGTTCAGGAGAGAATTCCAGGACCACGGAGCTAACTAACTAAAACTTCTACCATGACCTGTTCTCATTTTTGGTACTGTTAGAAGCAAATGAGAATGGGACCTTAATTTATATTTATTTACCGACCTGACTAAAAAAGAACAGATATAAAATAGCATTTTACCCAATATGGCCTTATAAATCAGTGTATACCAGTGTTTAAGCCTACGCAAGGTCAATGACGACCAGCCAACAGCGCTGTAGAGATCACAATAATGTGTTAGACGTTTCTGATTTGCTGAGGGCTGCATGATACACTGAATCAAGTGCTCTCAGGGTAGTGGTTTAGGCCTGCATATATATATATTACATCACTAAAATCTAAAACCGACAGTAATATACATCGTACCAGCTCCTTCCTGGCCTCCAAAGAAAAACAAGCCTTATACCGGTAATAACATCCTATTTTCAGCTTGCTTCCTTATCAAGTTCTCTACATGCACAGTGAAGCTCAGCTTATCATCAACCCACACACCCAAATATTTGTACACTTTAACTTGCTCTATATTACGTCCAGCCAATGTAGCAATGACATGATTAGTAACATGCCTGGAATTTGAAAATACCATGCATTTTGTTTTACCCGAATTTAGAATCAGCTTTAAATCGTACAGATTTTGTTGTATGATGTTAAATGCTCTTTGGGCATTTTCAAAAGCTAAAGATAAACTACTACGACTTGAATAAAGAACAGTATCATCTGCATAAAAATGAACATCCGCTGTTTCAATAAGATCCCCAATGTTGTTGATTTACAAAATGAACAACAGTGGGCCCAAAATAGAACCTTGCGGAACACCTGAGCACACCACTATTGACTCAGATTTACAACCATCCGCCATTACACATTGTGTACGATTTGATAGGTAATTTATAAACCAATCTAGAGCATGACCAGTAATTCCACAACATTTTAACCTTTGCACTAACACAGCATGGTCCACGGTGTCAAAAGCCTTCGACAAATCAATAAAGACACACACACAATGTAACTTCTTATCAAGAGCACAGTGGATATCATTTAAAACCTTCAATGTTTCTGAAACAGTGCTGTGGCCAGACCTAAAACCTTATATGCAACGTGGAGTTCCTGGACAGCCCTTAGCCATGTTATATTGGCCACATATCACAAACCCCAGAGGTGCCTTATTGCTATTATACTGGTTATCAATGTAATTAGAGCAGTAAAAATAAATGTTTTGTTATACCCATGGTATACAGTCTGATATACCACAGCTGTCAGCCAATTAGCATTCAGGGCTTGAACCACCCAGTTTATAATTAAACACAGCAAATGTGGCCCAATATGTAATCCCTATGCTAGTTTTACGAAAAAGATTTCAGACAACTGCAAACTGAAATCTCAGGATGTCCAACAAATTCCCCTGTCCCTTTCTGTGGCAAATGTCAAATGTGATACTAGGCTTTGACAGAAAGACTTCTGTAGTGTCATGCAGATTTTCATGATACTGGAAGGATGGACCTCCTGATTTGACACTGGTCTTTCTCATTTGTCAAAGCCAGAGAGGTTGAAGTAGCCACCCACCCAGAGATAAGATTTGGGGAAGACCAATTGGAGGAGAAAAGTCCTTTATGAAGTAAGCGGTCATTCGCTGAGTAGGAAACACGTCTGCTCAGCAAATGGGGATTGTTCTCGTCCATCGTGATAGAGTGACTTGCAAGGTGCAGCATCTCTATGGGAAGCAGACCACTGGTCCTCATTCAACAGCTGTTCCCCTTTGGCCGCCGGGCTCAGCCACCGCTCCTCTCCTGCGAGGCCAACGTAGAGACAGGACAAAGAGTCACGTGACCTGGGCGGTTTTTAGGGGAAAGCAGCACAAATTCATCACAATGAGAGACACAGCTGGGGGTGCCCCAGTCTCCTATAGGCTACGTCACACAATATGGAGCACTCTGTGAACTCAAAGGAGTGCCAAAATTAGAGTACACCTCATTATATCATTATTTAAAAAGTTCTTCATAGTAGAAGTGCTGAATAGGATCAGGTCCCTCTTGTCCATGAAGTCTCATTCTTTATGATCTAAAAGGTTAAACTGATTCTAGATCAGCAGTCCTATTCTGCAATGGTTTATGAATATGGCCCCAGCAATATATAGGTTTTCTATCAGGATTTTTTGGAGGGGTATTGTGGTTTAGGCAATTATTCACATCAACAGCAAATACCTAGAATCACACGATTTAAGATCAGCTAGGCTTATGTGAATTTTCATCAGAACATCTCATAGTAAAAATTCTAAGGAAAGTAGACTGTTCTTTTTCATTGAACCATTGGGTAACACTTAAAGCCTGAATGAATAATGCATTATGATGCAGGTATAATGCATCGTAAAACCTATTATGAGCATGTATGACCCCTGTATAATGTCTTACTATCATCTTATAATGATCCTCTTGTTAACCCAGAACTAAAATGTCACGTCAGCTGCTTGATTAAGTTTGGGAGCCACTTGGGTGGGGCTCCCGAGTGGCGCAGCAGTCTAAGACACTGCATGTCAGTGGTTGAGGGCTAAGTGCTCAATCACCATAATAGGATAGGAATTCTCAATCATCTGGACCCATCTCTTGCCACTGGTTCAAATGGGTCCAACTGGCAAGCAGGACACAGGTGTTTGTAGGATGCAGTTAGGAACTACTGGTAACCTCATGGGTACACTTGCAAATACAAAGGGAAGCACAGCCGAGAGCTGCCCAGTGACACGAGCCTACCAAACGAGCTAAACTACTTCTATGCTCGCTTCGAGGCAAATAACACTGAAACATGCATGAGAGCACCTGCTGTCTGGAAGACTGTGTGATCACGCTCTCCACAGCCGATGTGAGTAAGGCCGCTGGGCCAGACGGATTACCAGGACGTGTACTGCGAGCATGCACTGACCAACTGGTAAGTGTCTTCACTGACATTTTCAACCTCTCCCTGTCCGAGTCCGTAATACCAACATGTTTTAAGGAGACCACCATAGTGCCTGTGCCCAAGACCATTAAGGTAACCTGCCTAAACGACTACCGACCCGTAGCACTCACGTCTGTAGCCATGAAGTGCTTCGAAAGGCTGGTCATGGCTCACATCAACACCATTATCCCAGAAACCCTAGACCTACTCCAATTTGCATGCCGCACTTACAGATCCACAGATGATGCATACTCTTGCACTCCACACTGCCTTTTCCCACCTGGACAAAAGGAACACCTATGTGAGAAGGCTATTAATTTACTACAGCTCAGCGTTCAACACCATAGTGCCCTCAAAGCTCATCAATAAGCTAAGGACCCTGCGTCTAAACACCTTCCTCTGCAACTGGATCCTGGACTTTCTGACGGGCCGCCCTCGGGTGGTAAGGGTAGGTAACAACACAGCCGCCACGCAGATCCTCAATACAGGGGCCCCTTAGGGGTGCGTGCTCAATCCCCTCCTGTACTCCCTGTTCACTCATGACTGGACGGCCAGGCACGACTCCAACACCATCATTAAGTTCACAGATTACTGCACCTGTACATAGCCCATCTATAATTTAGTCCAAACAACTACCTCTTCCCCTAATGTATTTATTTATTTATTTATTTTGCTCCTTTGCACCCCATTATTTCTATTTCTACTTTGCACTATCTTCCACTGCAAATCAACCATTCCAGTGTTGTACTTGCTATATTGTATTTACTTTACCACCATGGCCTTTTTTCCCTTTACCTCCCTTATCTCACCTCATTTGCTCACTTTGTTTATAGACTTATTTTTGTACTATATTATTGACTGTATGTTTGTTTTACTCCATGTGTAACTCTGTGTTGTTGTATGTGTCAAACTGCTTGCTTTATCTTGGCCAGGTCGCAATTGTAAATGAGAAATTGTTCTCAACTTGCCTACCTGGTTAAATAAAGGTGAAATAAATAAATGAAATAAAATAAAAAAGTTTGCCAATGACACAACAGTGATCACCGACAACGATGAGACAGCCTATAGGGAGGAGGTCAGAGACCTGGCCGTGTGATGCCAGGACAACAACCTCTCCCTCAATGTGATCAAGATAAAGAAGATGATTGTGGACTACAGGAAAAAGAGGACCGAGCACGCCCCCATTCTCATCGACGGGGCTGTAGTGGAGCAGGTTGAGAGCTTCAAGTTCCTTGGTGTCCACATCACCAACAAACAAACATTGTCCAAGCACACCAAGACAGTCGTGAAGAGGGCATGACAAAATCTATTCCTCCTCAGGAGACTGAAAAAAGTTGGCATGGGTCCTCAGATCCTCAAAAGGTTCTACAGCTGCACCATCAAGAGCATCCTGACTGGTTGCATCACCGCCTGGTATGGCAACTGCTCGTCCTCCGACCACAAGGCACTACAGAGGGTAGTGCGAACGGCCCAGTACATCACTGGGGCCAAGCTTTCTGCCATCCAGGACCTCTATACCAGGCGGTGTCAGAGGAAGGCCCTAAAAATGGTCAAAGACTCCAGCCACCCTAGTCATAGACTGTTCTCTCTGCTACCGCACGGCAAGCGGTACCGGAGCGCCAAGTCTAGGTCCAAGAGGTTTCTAAACAGCTTCTACCCCCAAGCCATAAGACTCCTGAACACCTAATCAAATGGCTACCCAGACTATTGTTATCATCTATGCATAGTCACTTTAATAACTCTACCTACATGTAAATATTACCTCAACTAACCAGTGCCCCCGCACATTGACTCTGTACCGGTACCCCCTGTATATAGTCTCGCTATTGTTATTTTACTGCTGCTCTTTAATTACTTGTTACTTTTATTTATTTTTCTTATCCGTATTTTTTTTAAACTGCATTGTTGGTTAGGGGCTCGTAAGTAAGCCTTTCACTGTAAGGTGAAAGGTGTAAGGTGAATGTGTTGCATGTGACAAATACAATTTGATTTGATTATTGTGATGCAATAATTCCCATGGCAATGTAGAATGTTCATTCAAATGATGTTAACTGATGTGGCTTATGCTAGACAGGGCAAACCCGTTTTGGAATATGAATAAGAATTTCAAATAGAATATGACTTCAATATGACTTGACCAATATACTGTACATACAGTGAGCTCCAACACATTTTTTGGATGTTTTAGCTTCGAAATGCTACAATGCAACTATGAGGTTAAAGTGCAGACTGTCAGATCTAATTTGAGGGTATTTTCATCCATATCGGGTGAACCGTTTAGAAATTACAGCATGTTTTGTACATAGTCCCACCATTTGTAGGGGACCAAAAGTATTTGGACAAATTCACTTATATGTGTGTTAAAGTAGTAAAAATGTAATGGTATGCGTGAAGGGCTGTAGGAAGACAGGCGCAGGAGAGCAGACAGTTGGTAGCAAAACAGAGCCTTTTATTTGGCGACCCAAAAGCACACGGCACAAACTAACACGAAATACAAATAAGGGTTTAACATAACCCAGCGTAACCAGCCTAACGTGCGCATACATGAACAGATAAATAATCACTCACAAACAAACATGGGGGAATAGAGGGTTAAATAATGAACAAGTAATTGGGAATTGAAACCAGGTGTGTAAGACAAGGACAAAACAAATGGAAAATGAAAAGGAGATCGGCGATGACGTCGAGGTAGAGAAAATACACAGTTATATGATACTGTATGCATTGCTTAGTAGTATAGTTTTAACCCATTCATTTCTATGCAATGACTATCAGAACTACTTTTAAGACTTCTTTGCGGTGTGTTTGTGTGTATAGCAAGCTCACAAAGCAGTCGGTGTCCAGGGGTTCGGTGCAACCTCCTGCACACTCCATATGACAGCACTCACTAGGACTCCTCCCAAAGCAGTGGCCATTACACTGAGGGGTACACACTGTCTGACTGAGCTGGGTTGTAGGACATTACATCAGAGCGAAGCTATCTAGTGTTGTCAGAAAATGAGAGCCAGGGGTCAAAAGTGACTCACAGCTCTGGCAGGTGTCATTCCTGGGCCCCCAACATGGACCTCCGCATGCCTCATCACATGGCTCTGAAAAACATGTCAGAAATGTTAGAAAACATCAAAGCTAAATCACACAAAACCATAGAAGAAGGCCAGCATCCCGGAGTCGCCTCTTCACTGTTGACATTGAGACTTGTGTTTTACGGGTACTATTTAATGAAGCTGCCAGTTGAGGACTTGTGAGGCGTCTGTTTCTCAAACTAGACACTCTAATGTACTTGTCCTCTTGCTCAGTTGTGCACCGGGGCCTCCCACTCCTCTTTCTATTCTGGTTAGCGCCAGTTTGCGCTGTTCTGTGAAGGGAGTAGTACACAGCGTTGTACGAGATCTTCAGTTTCTTGGCAATTTCTCACATGGAATAGCCTTCATTTCTCAGAACAAGAATAGACTGACGAGTTTCAGAAGAAAGGTCTTTGTTTCTGGCCATTTTGAGCATGTAATCGAACCCACAAATGCTGATGCTCCAGATACTCAACTAGTCTAAAGAAGGCCAGTTTTATTGCTTCTTTAATCAGGACAACAGATTTCAGCTGTGCTAACATAATTGCAAAACGGTGATAATTAATTATCCATTTAAAATGATAAACTTGGATTAGCTAACACAACGTGCCATTGGAACACAGGAGTGATGGTTGCTGATAATGGGCCTCTGTACGTCAATGTAGATATTCCATTAAAAAAATCAGCCGTTTCCAGCTACAATAGTCATTTACAACATTAACTATGTCTACACTGATTTCTGATCAATTTGATGTTATTTTAATGGACAATTCTTTTTGCTTTTCTTTAAAAAACAAGGACATTTTTAAGTGACCCCAAACTTTTGAACGGTAGTGTATATCTTATATTTATTCATTTAATGTCGTAAACTTGTGTTCATTAGACCAACTGCCTGATCATCAAATGAAATATCTGTAGTCGCACACATGTTGATTATTGACTCCATTCTCTGATTGCACTCCATTTGTTGCGTTCAGATGTCAAACACAGACAGAGAGAAGACCAGCTGTGGGAGGAGTCACATGATCCACTGACACACATAGTGCCACACCATTCTCCAGCATGACCCGATGTGTATGGGGCTGCGCCGAGCAGTTTTGAGAGGCCCATCTGCTCATGTGGTCAATACCACACACACACACACACACATTTAAACACACACTCTCGCTCAAAGAGAGTGAGACCCACAACTAGAGTGCCAATTAGCTAAATGAGACAGATTGTTTGCTTTGTGTTGAGTTTCATTTCGAACGATGGCGCACATGCAGTACATGGGACATTTTGGGTTTGCTTTGAGATTTGTCCCGTTGATTGAAACGGCTATTGATTAAGTTGATCATACTCTGTCATATGTCCTTTTGGACTTTCTCATTTATAAACAAACGTGTTGATTTTGTTTAGACACTTGGGCATTGGAGAAAAGTGGAAGGTGAGTTTTCCCTCCCTTGATAATAATGACAAATAAACATAGAGAAACTGAGGGCTAGTTCAGCTTACTTGGGGGCTGCAGAGGAGCTGTTGACAAGGTTGTCAGTCTTCTATCTAGCATATCTCATTTATAATAAAAAAATACTTACCAAAGGCACCCATTCTAAGAAAATAAAGTTATATGTTATATGTTAGTAATCCGGACTTCCTGTCAGTTTTGACTGGAGCCAACTGCTTTGTCAGTGCCGTCATGCCACACGTGTCGAACACAGATATTTCCCCCCTTTATTCTGAACAAAAAAACTAAAATAGCTGATAAACCAATGCAACTGATAAGGGAAATGGAGAGTAATTTCGGCAAGGTCACTTGGGCACTGTAAATCTCCATCTCTGTGTCACGGCGCCAGGCTTCGGCCCCAATAGCCTGGTCCCAAGGGAGCAGCTGAGTAGCTGGCTGTCGCATGGCTTTAAGGTGACGGAATGTAGCCCTCTACCAATATCCCACCCCTTACACCCCCTCACACTACTGCACGCCCCATTACGAAACCCTGAGCAGATGGCCCCGGGACAAAGAGTGTGAGAGGGTGAGAAATCCCTCCCCCTGAACACACACACACCACTTCCCCCCTTAGACCCCCTCCCTCTAGCACACAGCTCGTGGTCTCAGCACTACAGCTGGCCCCTATCACACCCATTGCAACCTCTCCTCGAACCCCCCCCCAACACACAGACACACACACACTTTCCTGCACGTGCCACGTGCCCCTCAATTAGGCAGAATTGATGATGCGTTCTCCCAACATTCCTTTTTCAGCTCATATACAGATACAGTGATTATTCTAGTGGTACTTCAGTTTGTAAAAAATAGCTTTTTTAATGCAGACCATAGCCAAATGGTATGTTGTTTCCTTTCAGATAAGAGTCCCCATTGGGGTCCTCTGCAGGTAATTCTCCCTTAATACTACTACTAATAATTAATAATACTCCCTTTGACAGTGCAATTGAACCGCGAGCGCTGAAGGGCTATCTGGCAAAGAGCCATTTAGTGTAAGTGCTCTCAAGGCCACCGAATGACACTTGTAGAGACAATGTCACCCCAAGTGGCACCATGAGTTGATTGCATATTGAATAGGGACAAGGGAAGTGATATATGCTCCTCTGGGTTAGAAATATGCAGTATTATTGGCAAGCATGAAGTCCCAAGGCCAAATGTCCTCCTACGAAAGTTAATTCACTCTGGATGTGTCCCAAATGACACCCTACTCTCCACATAGTGCACTTCTTTTTACCAGAGCCCTATGGGTCCAGGTAAAAAGTAGTGCACTATATAGGGAATAGGGTGACATTTGAGGCGCAAGCCTCTTTATCAATATCAGGAGCCAAGGACAACGGGATGCTATTGGGACATTTAGCCAATAAAATCGGGTTATTTCAGTAATGCGATAGACACAAATGGTACGACATAATCTTTTGTTATGGCTTATCAGTGTAGTGGACACCTGTTCTTTTTCTGAAACACAATAGAATGCACCAAACAGGCACTCGTCAGCATTTTCAACATTGTCTAATGTCATTGATCTACTGTCTGAAGCTGAGCTGACCTTTGCATGTTGTTTGTACATTTATTTTGTATTTTCTTTTGGGGGGGGTAGTTTGAGCGAAAATGGCCACAGTCCACGTTTTAGCGCTATAAAAAAAGAATCACATGTTCTTGTATCCTGTGTTCCTGGTTTGTAATGTATCATTATTGGTCAATAAGAACACAATCACAAGTACTATTGAAATGAATGTCTCATGCAGTACAGTACATTTCTCCTATTGTCTGCTCTAGCATCCATCCAGATCAGGCATCATGTCACAGCTTTCTCCTCCTAATGCACCTTATTCTCTCTTCTTCTGCCTTCTGTAGGTCCCAGTTCCCAGGAGACCTGGTCCTCCTCACACCACCACAACGGATGGACGTCGTGGAGAAAGACCGGTGGGAGGGAGGGAGGGAGGGAGGGAGTGACACGTTTGATTGATGACCACCGAAATGGAGAGGAGAGAGACGGACAGAATCCTTTTATCAGGATTGAGGCTCGACTAGATTAAAATGTAGTTGTACAACCCCTGTTGTTCCCCCCAACAGCTCTCCGCCCTACTCCATCTCTCCCCCCTTATCACAACACCTAATGGGTTGATGTTTTTCTCATATCTCTTTCCGTGACCTCTCATCAGACCTTCTTGTTAAGGTCTTTGGGTGGGATAGGGATGGTGAGGATAGAGTTGATTGTACATGCCTTTTCAAGTCACCTCAAAATTCAAGTGGAGGTTTTGTCATGTGTTTGTCCTATGCAGAATCCCTGTGGTCTTTGTAGCATTGTTTTCCCAAGCAGAAATAGAGCTGAAGTCAACAAAATGTTTATGTGCGTTATGGGTATGTATAAGACTACACTAAAAGTATATATTTTTGAAGAAGAATTCTTCATTTTCAACTTGGACAATACTCAGAAATAAGTGAGTGAAGGGAATAAGTGGAGTGAAGGTGAAAACAAGTTAATTCCTTTCTTTTCTCAGATTCACTCACTGGTTACTGCCGATTAATGGACAAGACAATCAGGCTCATTCATTGGCTTGCAGCTGTCTCATTGTCAGGTGCTGAAGAAAGCGACTTTAGCGAAGCGCTGAAAATACGTTCTTAGTGAAAAGGACCTGCATTTGTTTTGCAGAGGGCCCTCCACCAATGACTGGATGTGATTAGCACAAATTATCTCAATTATCGCTACTAAAACAGACCACAATAGCCACTCCCTACTAACACACTGTATGGCCTAATTGCTATGCGGTTAGCTAGTCAAATAGTGCACAGTCGCACACAAAATGAATCAGTGATGTGTATAGAGTTAAAACACACGTGCCATGTTGTACTTTATATGTAAGTATCTTTACAGATTTGCAGGATTGCACATTTTCTACCATTACCTTGTTCCTTGTATGAGTAAAACACTTGTTTTCCCCAAGAAGAAAAGAAACAGAAAAGGAATGAAATTAGGCATATCGCTTTTCTTGTTGTTGGAGAGAGGCTTTTCCTTCTGTTCGTTCATTAGCAAAAAATACATCCAAAGACTTTTCAAGTCACATAGCCCACGATTTAATCCAACTGTACCTTTAGAATCTATAAACCCATCCGTATGTGTGAGTGTGTGTATCCTCACTGTCCAGGCCTTGGTAAAGCCGAGTCCCAGCCGTCCGGTTGACGTTGGGGTTAAGATATTATTAAGTGGACATAAAACTGCCAGAAACCTACAATAAGGGATGAGAGTGAACAATAGCAGCTGTGGTCTCAGCACTGACTGCAGTATCTCTGAAATGTCAAAAATGTAAATGTAAAATGTGGAAGTGGTTTATGCTGGAGAGATACACATCGCAATGTAATGCCCTTCGTTCATTACATCCAATTCAATATGTATGGCTGATGGCTACATTCACAGTTTACAGCCTCTGCCACATATATGTACATGTAACTACCAAAATAAAGGAAACACCAACATAAAGTGTATTAATAGGGCGTTGGGCCACCACGAGCCGCCAGAACAGCTTCAATGCACATTGGCATAGATTCTACAACTGTCTGGAATTTGGTGTTTTGTTGATGGTGGTGGAAAACGCTGTCTCAGGTGCCGCTCCAGAATCTCCCAGAAGTGTTCAATTGGGGTAAGATCTGGTGACTGAGACACACAAACCCTTTAAACCCTCTATGCACCCTCCTAATCATATTTCATTTACAGTTAAGACCTGAAGCTAGTTCCATTGGACACCTCCCTCTACAGCCGTCAAATTATACATGACCCATTATACATGACCCTAAGCATGATGGGATGTTTTAATTTCTTAATTAACTCAGGAACCACACCTGTGTGGAAACACATGCTTTCAATATACTGCCTCATTTAAATGTTTCCTTTATTTTGGCAGTTGCCTATATATTGCCTTTTGTTAAAATCCATATCCCCATTTACAGGAGGTTGGTGGCACCTTAATTGGGGAGGACGGGCTCGTGGTAATGGCTGGAGCAGAATAAGTGGAATGGTATCAAACACATGGTTTATATGTGTTTGATGCCATTCCATTTGCTCCGTTACAGCCATTACCATGAGCTGTCCTCCCCTCAGCAGCCTCCACTGCCACTTACATATACTTTATAAAAGAAGATTATCATTATGAAATCAAATTCCATGAATCAGCATTTAGCCGTTAAATATTCTAATATCTGCAGAAGAGGGTAAGACAAGATGTTGTGTGTAGTGTCACCCACGTGCTTCAGCCATGCTATTGTCTGCTCTCTCTCTCTCTCTCTCTCTCTCTCTCTCTCTCTCTCTGTGTGAGCGCAGTGATGAAGGGGTGAAAGAGTGGGGGTGGGAGGGGAGGGGAGGGGGGGAGTTGGCTGCAATGTGCATGTGCACTCGTGTGTGTGTGTATGTGTGTGTGTGTGTGTGTGCGTGCGTGTGTGCGTGCGCGCGTGCGTGCGTGCGTGCATGCGTGCGCGCGCTGGCATGCACAGACGGCTTGTGGTAATTTGATGTGTGTCCTCGGGGATGTTTGATGGATTAATGCTAAGCAGGCTCCCTTTTCCAAAGGCACCACCTGATCTTAGGGGACTCGTGTCCCATATAAAAGCCTGTGCGATTGCTGAGCTCAGCTAGTCTAGCCCTCTTCTCTCGCCCTCTATCTCTCTACACTTTATTTATTTCTCTGTGTTATTTCTCCTATCCTTTGTCTTTCACTTTTCCCTTTCTCTTCTGTCCTTTCTGTTTCTCTTCTTTCTGGCATTCAGACTGAGGCTTTTCAGGCTATTCAGGCCTGGGAGTTTTAGCAGTGAGGGAAATCTCAGAGCATCTTTTAGCATCGTCCACCACCATTTTGGCTTTCTTTGACTTGAGGCCTTTTCTAAAGGGTGCAGGCCTTTGGCTTTTTCCTGTGCAGTTTTGTTCTTCATACGTGGCATTAGGAACAGCCCGTCAAGAAAATGCCGCGTTCTTTTTTGGTGAAGCAACTGAAGGTCCACGATTTCTCCTCCAATCATCCTCATCAGCATCACAACAACGGATCGTACACAATCACACGTGCCATCAACGAGTCCACCACCAACTTGGCGGTCCGTTTGAGTGAAAATGGTGAGTCAAGATTACTTACAAATTCTGTCTCCACATTGAAAACAAAAAGTGCATTTTCATCATTAATTTGCTTGCTGTATATTTTTTATTATTTTATTTTTATTGAACCTTTATTTAACTAAGCAAGTCAATTAAGAACAAATTCTTATTTCCAATGACGGCGTACCCCAACCAAACCCTAACGACGCTGGGACAATTCTGCGCTGCCCTATGGGACTCCCAATCACGGCCGGTTGTGATACAGCCTGGAATCAAACCAGGGTCTGTTGTGATGCCTCTAGCACTGAGATGCAGTGCCTTAGACCGCAGCGCCACTCAGGAGTATATAGATTAGAGTTGTAGGTTTTAGATAACTTTTTTGTTGCAATACTGTATTTGTTCAGGAATGGAAAAATCACAAACGCATTCGGTTTAAAAATTACTTTTATTTAAAAAAATATTCAGTAAACGGATCAACTTCTTGATCCATGTTTTGTCTTCTGCCGTGAAGCCTGTGATGTTGTGTTTGCAATTCAACCTTCTGTTTTCTAACTCCAGTGATGCTAAATAGTATTCAGGTCACACTGGACCAATCAATTTAATACCGAGCAGATCACACAACAGGCTTTAATACTATTGTGTACATACATAATGGTATACATGGATGCGTACATTAGGCTTGAAATCCCATCCAAGCCTTTGTGAGGTCCAAACCTCTCCACCACCACCAGAAAGCAGATATCCACATGGGACTGGTTTGTCCTTAGCTGTTGTTCTCGAGCTTTTCCCCTTATCATCACCAACCCCCCTCCATATCTCCATCCCTCCATCTCTCCATCTCCTCATCCCTCCATCCCATCTGATCTTACAGGATGCTAGATACCCACAGGGGGTCGAATTGCAGAAATTAAATCCCTCTCTCTCCCTCTCTCTAAAATCCATTGACAAAATATACAGTTTCTCTGATGAATTGACAAAACTCAATGTTAAATGGTGAAAAAGAGCATACATTAGAAAATATTACCTTAAATGGAAAAGGGCAACATGCTTTATGTAACATCATTTGTTTATGTCACAAAATGGATTCAAAAAACGAGAGGGGAGTACAACCAACTTTAGATGTACAGGTTTTGTCAGCTGATACTGTGATTTCAGGGCAAAACACTTCCATAGAAATTTGTGGTGTGTTTTGTTTTTGTTGTTGGTGGAATGTCCTTCATAACCACAGAGCTTTGGCTCGCCGGATCATCTGTCCCCAGATTTAGGATGCCAGCTGTCTGGTTCCCTTTGTGTTGCAGGGGGGAGCACAATATAGTGTGCACTGCTGTCAAGATCAGACTATAACTCCTCCTCTCCATCCCCATCCTCAAATCACACGGCACCTGTCATTCAATCTCTGTATTACCATACTCACAGGCACTTTCAACACGCCACAGATGGAGAATGATCTGATTACAATCAATTAGTGCTTTGGGGGATATCTCTTCTTAGACATTCTGTTTTGTTTTGGCCCAGATTTAGATATGGTGGCATTGAATGGGAAGGTGACAAGTGGATCGGTTGTGGAGAACTAACAAGTGTGTTTAATTTTATGACTGTTGTGTCAGTGCATAGAACTTGTGTTTTGTATGTGATGGTGTTTTTGATGTAGCTAGCAATGATAGTCCTTATGTGCGTCCCAAATGGCACCCTATCCCCTATGGGCCCTGGTCAAAAGTAGTGCATTATATAGGGAATAGGGTGCCATTTGGGATACAACCCTTGTTCTGAGCCGGATGAGTTATTGATCGCTGCAAAACGGTGCACTGAAGAGTCATTCATATTTAATTCGCAAATCTTGCTGAACCAAGTACTTGCAATTGGTTTCCTGTATACAGTTTCATATTGATTCGCAATGCACGGAAGATCCAGCTCACTGGACACACTGGTTGAATCAACGTCGTTTCCATGTCATTTCAATGAAATTATGTTGAACCAACATTGAATAGACGTTGAATCGACGTCTGTGCCCAGTGGGAGATTTTTACTCAATGGCTCAACAAACAAATAAAAAACAACAAGATGCTTTCAACTGGCATCAGAAAAAGTGCTGGAATCATAAAACCATAGCATCCTCGACCCCAAAACGTATTTTGTAACAAATTATTTAGTAACATTTTTTATAAATGTATGCCCTTATTTATACAAAATCTTTCTCTTCCAACCCGCTACAGGCTACATCCAGGATTATGTCATCCCCTCAATATGCCAGAGCACAAAGGAGCTGGGTTCGAAGCGGCAGACCGGGCTCTCTGTGGGGCCCCTGTACTCTCCAGGGAGCACGGGGAGCAGCGGGGGGGAGGACTACTCCGACCATGACATGGAGCAGCCCGACAGCCCCCACTCGAGCGTCACCACCGAGTCGGATAGCAGCATCTACTACCCGGTGGATGCTTTCCTCATCTCCGACGGCCGCTCTCGGAAAAGGGCCAACCACAGGCACCAACACAAGGAAGGTGAGGAGAGAGATAGCAGTACAGAAGCAAGCTCCACAGGAGCCACAGCGGCCAAGGCTGCCAAAGGGAAGTCCGGGAAATCCAAGGGACCGGGCCGCCACACGTGTGGCGAATGTGGCAAGACCTACGCCACCTCGTCCAACCTGAGCCGCCACAAGCAGACACACCGCAGCCTGGACGGCCAGCAGGCCAGGACATGCCCCACGTGCCACAAGGCCTATGTGTCCATGCCGGCGCTGGCTATGCACATGCTCACCCACGACCTGCGGCACGAGTGCAGCCTATGCAGCAAGGCGTTCAGCCGGCCGTGGCTGCTGCAGGGTCACATGCGCTCGCACACGGGCGAAAAACCATTTGCCTGTGCCCACTGTGGCAAAGCGTTTGCGGACCGCTCTAACCTGCGTGCCCACATGCAGACGCACTCAGCCTTCAAGCATTATGAGTGCAAGCACTGCAGCAAGAGCTTTGTACTCAAGTCCTACCTGAACAAGCACTATGAGTCGGCCTGCTTCAAGGGCTCTGGAGACGAAGAGGACTGCTGCTCTGAGGACTGATCAGGGATCAGTTTATTTTCTATTTCAGCTTATTTATCCAGGTCAGTCTCACTGAGATATCATCTCGTTACAAGAGAGACCAGGGTTGTGTTCATTAGGGCATATAACAGAAAATATTTTAAAATGCTTCGTAACTGAAAGCGAAAATTAGGGTTTCTTATTGGACAAATCCAGGTAGTCCCTCTCCTTGTTTCAGTCCGATTTCTTCCATTCGGTGCCTAATAAACACGACCCTTGTCAAAGACGGCACTCCTCAACACTCGTCTTCCTCTTCCTGCCTTTTGGTAGAGAGCAATAATAATGACATTGAGGGTTGTTCAATAACATAGAAGATAACTGATGATGAGGACTGAATAACTTATTAAAATGTGAATATTTTTTATTCAATATTTATTTTATGGATTCTTATTTATTTACTTGCAATAATTTACATTCCAGTATTATTTTATCATGCCAATTAGCTCTTAATTCCCCTTAAACATGTCTTCCACAAGAGACATATAGTGGGGCAAAAAAGTATTTAGTCAGCCACCAATTGTGCAAGTTCTCCCACTTAAAAAGATGAGAGATGCCTGTAATTTTCATCATAGGTACACGTCAACTATGACAGACCAAAAAAAATCCAGAAAATCACATTGTGAATTTATTTGCAAATTATGGTGGAAAATAAGTATTTGGTCACCTACAAACAAGCAAGATTTCTGGCTCTCACAGACCTGTAACTTCTTCTTTAAGAGGCTCCTCTGTCCTCCACTCATTACCTGTATTAATGGCACCTGTTTGAACTTGTTATCAGTATAAAAGACACCTGTCCACAAACTCAAACAGTCACACTCCAAACTCCACTATGGCCAAGATGAAAGAGCTGTCAAAGGACACCAGAAACAAAATTGTAGACCTGCACCAGGCTGGGAAGACTGAATCTGCAATAGGTAAGCAGCTTGGTTTGAAGAAATCAACTGTGGGAGCAATTATTAGGAAATGGAAGACATACAAGACCACTGATAATCTCCCTCGATCTGGGGCTCCACGCAAGATCTCACCCCGTGGGGTCAAAATGATCACAAGAACGGTGAGCAAAAATCCCAGAACCACACGGGGGGACCTAGTGAATGACCTGCAGAGAGCTGGGACCAAAGTAACAAAGCCTACCATCAGTAACACACTACGCCGCCAGGGACTCAAATCCTGCAGTGCCAGACGTGTCCCCCTGCTTAAGCCAGTACATGTCCAGGCCCGTCTGAAGTTTGCTAGAGAGCATTTGGATGATCCAAAAGAGGATTGGGAGAATGTCATATGGTCAGATGAAACCAAAATATAACTTTTTGGTAAAAACTCAACTCGTCGTGTTTGGAGGACAAAGAATGCTGAGTTGCATCCAAAGAACACCATACCTACTGTGAAGCATGGGGGTGGAAACATCATGCTTTGGGGCTGTTTTTCTGCAAAGGGAACAGGGTGACTGATCCGTGTAAAGGAAAGAATGAATGGGGCCATGTATCGTGAGAAAACCTCCTTCCATCAGCAAGGGCATTGAAGATGAAACGTGGCTGCGTCTTTCAGCATGACAATGATCCCAAACACACCGCCCGGGCAACGAAGGAGTGGCTTCGTAAGAAGCATTTCAAGGTCCTGGAGTGGCCTATCCAGTCTCCAGATCTCAACCCCATAGAAAATCTTTGGAGGGAGTTGAAAGTCCGTGTTGCCCAGCGACAGCCCCAAAACATCACTGCTCTAGAGGAGATCTGTATGGAAGAATGGGCCAAAATACTAGCAACAGTGTGTGAAAACATTGTGAAGACTTACAGAAAACGTTTGACCTGTGTCTAAACTTTTGTTATTGACCAAATACTTATTTTCCACCATAATTTGCAAATAAATTCATTACAAATCCTACAATGTGATTTTCTGGATTTTTTTTCTAATTTTGTCTGTCATAGTTGAAGTGTACCTATGATGAAAATTACAGGCCTCTCTCATCTTTTTAAGTGGGAGAACTTGCACAGTTGGTGGTTGAATAAATACTTTTTTGCCCCACTGTATTTGTTTATTTATTTATTTTTTCATTAATGTATTTATTTATTTATCAAATGATGAATTGATTGGTGATGTTGTTAATTGATGTGATTTATGAATTGAACATCTTATAGAATGCTGTAATATATTTCTGAGACTAAGTAGTGCTATATCTGATTTCATTCACAATAATTGTTATATTCATGTTCCACGTAGAAAATGATGAATATGCCCCTTTGGTTTTGAATCTATGCAAAGGATGTAATTGTAAGCTACAATGTGATAGTTAGACATGTAAAGACAGAGTGAAATTGTTATACCATTCATTATTTGTCCTATGTAGGTCTACAATACAGCTGTTGAATTTGAATTGTACTCAACTTTGTATGTAATCATGAAAAGCCTTGAACTTTTACCAAGTAATATTAATGATTAAAATATCATATTTTCACTAAGTTGTTGTCTGTGCCGTGTTCCATTTTCAATGGGTCAACCATCATTGACTCAACACACATGTTCACTCCAGGTAACATTACCTGACACATAAGCCATTAAGAAAACAAAAGTATCAACGAATTCAGAATATATTTTGTTTGAATCCTTCTTGCTTTACACAACATCTTTGAGTTAATTCAACTAACAAATAACAGACAACCAACCATCAGTGATTTACTTTAACTGTAGCTCTTCTCTTGACCAGCAGAGGGGGCTACCACTTTTATGAATCAGGATCCATCAAACAAACAAGGTTTGTACGACCAACCAGTCAGTCCTTAGTATACAGTACATAGGGAAAACCACCATGTAGGGTGTGACAGTAGTGTGTTTCCCCCATGCTTGTGCCTCCAGAGAGCCAGTCAGAGAGCCAGTCAGAGACCCATCCGGATCTAGTTTGGGTCAGAGGCTCTCCACTGGCTCGGCTCGGCCCCCTGACCACACCACGCTGTGGGGCTGAGGACAGGATGTGGACTGGGTCAGGTGTCATGAGAACCAGGCCCCTTTCCCCCCTCTGGCCCAGACGGGGGCCCAGAAACTTCCCTTCTCGGCCCCCGGCCACTGGGTCCCCCATGGGAAAGTACAGCTATGTGTCTCAGTGCACTCCAGATGACTATTTTTAGACACAATGCGGTCCGTACACACATAAACACCCATCCCACATACACGCGCTATTCTAAACCACAGTCCATGAAAAGGATGTACCTAGCTATTAAAAACAGCCAAACCCCACACACACTATACATTAAAAAAAACATCAAAACAATTAACAAAAGAGTCCGTATCCCCACTCCAGGTCCACTCTCAGCCAATCGCGACTAAGGATACAAGCGGCCCAAATCAAGAGCACATTACATCAGAGGGCTAAAGCGGAAGGGGCCTTTTATAGCCTACCTTTACTAAATCTGATCAAATCTTCAACCTTGGAAGTAGGATCATAAAAAAGGAGCTTTTATGACCCGCTTTGTATGTTCTTGTAGATTCTCCAGCCTGATAAACTAGCCGGCCCGTGAACACCATGGAGTTGAGACAAGGGTCCCGAGGTCCCATGCGATCCAAGAGGAAGCTGTCTAATGTGGGTCAGAGGAACCGCAGACAAGGCCAGGCGACCATTAAAGCCTGTTAGCAGGCTTCTCCAAAGAATCGTCGCGTGTGAGAAAACTTCCTGTTGTGATCGAGGGGTTGACCTCCAAACTGTCTGGGAGAGATGAGGGTCTCAGAGGAGATGATGATGACATGATAGTTAGTTCATCAAACGCAGTATCAAACCTCGGCACCTGCTCCGTTTGGATATCCGTCCGTCCCACCAAAAATACCACCCAAATGTCCCCAGGTCAATACTTGACCAAGCAAGTGTAACCTTGAGAAACTGTCACCTATAATAGGAAATGTTTGCTGTTTTTGAATCTATCCTACAATGTAACAAAATACATTGTTATTATATAGGAAACATATCTAAGTACTATCTCAAACCAGAAAATCTGCTGTTCTGCCCTTGAGCAAGGCAGATAACCCTCACAACAACTGCTCCCCGGGCCCCAATGACCTCGATAAGGGACCTCGATAAGGGCACCTCGATAAGGGCACCTCGATAAGTGCACCTCGATAAGGGCACCTCGATAAGGGAACCTCTCTGATTCAGAGGGATTGATATTAGCCACTTTCAATGCAACATACCCAAATAAAACTAACTATGCAAGACTTACTATGCAAAACCTATGCAAGAGATTTTGCAAAGAGCATCAGATTAGGATTCTATTGCATTGACAGGCACCAGCAGTCTTGAGTAGATGTGCTTGTTTTGAGATCAAAGCGAGAGCTGCATGTAGCCACGTGTACACTTACTGTATGTTCATATTCATTGCTAGTTGTGTGGAGTTATTGGCCCTGTTCTATCTCATTTCTGGTCAACATTGGGAGAGTGATTGCTTCCTACAAGAACACAAAACATGTACATTTCTAGCCATCTTTGAAAAACAGGTCAGGTAAAGAGCATTTTTTATGTCTTAAAAGGACAGTGTTGTATTTTGAGATGGGCTTGAATAAGCTAAGTAGCTAATAGGCAGAGGGTAGCATACATTTTCATCTGATTCTCTGGGAATAATCATTTATTTTATTTTGTAAAGTGTTTTCTTGCATCAAACACAATACAACATTTCACTCACCTCCATTTCCAGTCACCTCTAAAGGACAAGTGAATAAACAGGTTAATGTTAAGCCCTGCATGTTTTTTCATATGTCTCATGGAATGTAGCCCTACATTGAACACCACACATTGGCTGCTACTGTAGACTGAATGATAGAACAGCTATTTCCATGTTAAAATGTTATGGGATGCATTTTCTCCATTGTTTTGGATGGTAGGCCACTCTGGTATGCCTACATTATGATTTTAAAAATAATGTTTTGAGGGAACATTGCACCTATTTCATTGGACCAGTCTCAAACATGTACATTTTCATAATTTGTTCATGTAATCCTGAAATAAAGTGAAACTAGGGTAAATACATTGTGGTGTAGTCAGACTACTGAAGTATAGGGCCATTTAGTGCTGATTTTAACTGACACCCACCTGTCCAGATAACTCAGCATGTCGAAAGCTGTGTAAGACGATCAGTATCTTTGGGAAGGCGGGAGAGAGGGAGGCAGGGAGAAAAAAAGTGGGGGGAGGGTTAGATTGAAAGCCTCATCTTTAGGTCACATTTAAGGGGTCAAAAAAGTAGAGTCTTGCTACTTTATAATCCTACCAAGTTGCATGAACTGACGGACAAACTGGAAACAATGGTATTGATAGACATTAAAGTAGAATAAAAAGTGTCATGTTCTTATATTTAACACGTTATATAACAACAATGACAACTGATGTGTTTCAGCATGAAATAGTCTCAGTCAGTAGTCAAGTAATAATAAGGAATTTCCCTCGACCACGCCCACAAATTGGGGGAAAATAACATTTCCCACGTAGGGAAATACAGGGTGCGAGAAGAGCCCTGTGGCTTCAGGCTATTCAGGGTGGGAGAGTGGGAAATGTGGGGACCCGGTGCCCAAGTAGGCTACAAGTAGCTATGTGTGTGGGAAACATTTCATCACAGGTACGACTTGTTTAGTCCGTTTGTAACTCCACTCACTATTTCTAGCTGACTGTATAGTCTGTTTGTTTGTGTTATTGGTCTTGGCTAGCTTAATGTTCCAGTCGGTAGCTAGTTAGCACTCACACACGTGGCTGCTAGCACCGCCATGACAAGGGGCATGAGAGAAGCCCTACAATATTAGGTTTTTCTGAGTAGTGAAATTGCTAGGGAGAAGGCAATGTTGAAAAGTCATCTTTAGACATGTTGTACTTTTCTTAAACGTAGCTTCGTCATTGATTTAAACAAGCAGACAACAAGAAAATTGTGTTTGAAAAAGGTAATGTTTTTGCTGTGGGCCAATGGAGTAACCTAGTTAACCTTGTTTTCCCCACAGGCGGGAGGGGCAGCGACGTTCTGTTTAATACAGACATCATCATGATGCACCTCCTCCACAAAAACGGTGTGATGTTTGCAGCAATAACCACTTCTATTGGAGCAGTCTCTTTGAATGAGTGATATAGGCACCTGAAATGTTATTCAGACCTCATATCCTACCACTGCTTTTACTTTTCTGTACATAAACCTCATGCTGGAAGTATTGACAATATTAAAATCTATTGTATGCCCCCAATATTCTAGGAGAGCTGCAGCTGGCAGGGTGATATTCGGGTAGCTACTCTAGCCTGGTTCCAGATCTGTTTGTGTTGTCTTGCCAACTCCTACACTCTTAGAAAAAAGGGTTCCAAAAGGGTTCTTCAGCTGTCCCCATTGGAGAACCCTTTTTGGTTTGAGGTATAACCCTTTTGGGTTCCATGTAGAACCCTCTGTGGAAAGGATTCTACATAGAACCCAAAATAGTTCTACCTGGAACTAAAACGTTTTCTTCAAAGGGTTCTCTTACGAGGACAGTCGAAAAACCCTTTTAGGTTCTAGATATAACCTTTTTATCTAAGAGTGTGTGATGACTTCATGACCACAGGTGTTGGCAAAACAGCACAAACAGATCTGGGACCAGGCTAGAGCTGCTCTGGGTCGGGGTTTCATCTGTTTTCTCCGAGGCTTCCATGAGTCAACACGCCTGACTACAGAGAGTATGTAACCCTGGCGGGTCATCATGGCAGCGCTCTGCTGGCTCTATTACAATATTGGGTCTGACTCACGATGTGGTCACCATAACATCACTCAAAACAGTGCAGGAGTTGTCCAAGAGAGAAAACAGTCAGGAGGAGTTGATGTATTGTCCTAAAGGGAGATATTTGTCAGGCCTGTTGTGACACTGTTCAGCTGCCTGCCTATACAGACATCACTTAAAAACATTATCTTGATTTTTACTTTATTTTGTCATGTAATGGTCACAACTCGTGGTTTCTTGCAAATGTCGTTTTTTATTTCTTATTTTTCTGTCCTAAAAAATTAACAATTACTTTTTGCACCATAGTCTATAAATTGCACTTAAATACCACCTTCTCATTGTACACCTACAAACACTACTTTGGAGCACACTGTGACTGCAAACTAAATGTCCCTTAGTTAATCCCCTCAACAAGTTTTAAGTGGTATTCCTTGGTGCGGGGGGGGGCAAAGTATTTATGGTTCCAAACTGTGAGCTGGGGGAAAGTGAGTAAGGGGTCGTGTTGCTGGCCGGCTGAGGAGCAGTAAAAATGACCTTGGCTTGCGGTGTCCCAATTTATGAGTGTGCACTGGGTCTTCTGCAGGTCAGCATTGTTGGTGCAGCTGAGCTAGTGCCAGAGGCAGCAGGGTCTGCCGGTGGCTCGATGTGTCAGAGGTTGTATTTGTAAAGCAAGCCAAACAGGCCCTTTGATGGCACACACCAGAGAATCTGGAAGCCATTTGCTTTTCCTCACTCCGTGTGTGCGTCCCAAACGGCACCCTATTCCCTTTATAGTGCACTACTTTTTATCAGGGTCCATCAAAGGTAGTGCACTATATAGGGAATAGGGTGCCATTTGGGGCCACAAGCAGAGAAAGTGGAGGGCTTGATCACCTCCAGCATCTGCTGCCTGTTTATTTACCCAGCTCACTTAACCCTTTAAACAAACTAACCAGGGCTCACCGTTGTGCCACTCTTAGATTGGCCTCTGAGGACAGAATCTGTCACAGGGGCCTTAGACTAATACCCATAGAGAGACATAACATATACCTTGTTATAAGACATTGTAACGTTGTGAAGTTATACATAACTTATAAAGCATCAGACCTGGATGCTTTAAGTAAAGTGTTATTATTTTTAAGAGGAGATAGAGTTTAGAACCCCCTTGTCAATGATCCTAGGCCTACTTTAGTTTGATTACATGATAATAAACTGTAATATGTATACTTGGGCCTACATAATAAACAATTTGTTGTGGTTACAGATTGCTTGCTTTCTAGCAGTTTTGGTAAGTGCACTTACCTTTTTATATCTTGTCTTGTTGCCTTGTTGACCAAAACCTACATTTTTTATATAAAGGATTTGGTTTGAGTGCCACACCTCACATTCATTTTGCATAATCACACTAATAACATATTTTGAATATCCAACAATGGTGGTAGGCCAATTTAAATTAGTGCAATGTTGGACAAGAGGTTTTTCTCATAACAATAGCTATTTTTTTGATGGTGGTGCATAATTAAATGGCAAAAGCAGCCTCCAGTGTCAAACAGTGTTTAAAGGGAATTCAAGAAATAATTGAAATTCCACCATATCATGTAAATGATGCTTTAATTTATGAAAATGGTACTGACCTATTAAAATTATAAAAGTTGTTTATAGTCTATAATATCATTTTGGAGGGAAATTGTTTCTTTTGGACAGTTATTGGTCCTTTTGGACTGATTGGTTTGCCTGAACAACTCCTCCCCTTCTGCTGAAGAGCTACAGTAGGCTATAAGAGCTCACTCAAGCACGTTTACACACACTCACTGTTGATCATCTGGCCACACCATCCTACGGGGATATGTCAACAAAAAATAATCTTATTCGAGGTGGAATTCTTATGCACGTTCTGGTCTCCACGGCTGTCCATGCCCACAAATTAAACTGTTGCCTTCTCTAGGGAATAGTTTCATTATACTTTAGTTTACCATGGCCTTTACCATGCTTCGGCCGGTGGCAACTTACCCCTTCTCCTCATATCCCCCTGACTTCAACATGATGTCGGACGACGAGGGGAACCGCAGCGAGAGCGACGGCAGCTCGGACCAGAGCTATGGATGCTGTGCCTCTTCAGAGAAGACTTGTCGGCAGATTTCCCGCGTGGTGGGAGTCGGTGGGGTTGTTGTGGTCAAACAGCGCAACACAGCCAACGCCAGGGAGCGAGACCGGACCCAAAGCGTTAACACCGCCTTCACCGCGCTCCGGACACTCATACCCACGGAGCCGGTGGACAGAAAGCTCTCCAAAATTGAAACGCTCCGGTTGGCGTCCAGCTACATCTCGCACTTGGCCAACATTCTTGTCCTTGGGGACGGGTGCGAGGATGGGCAGCCGTGCTTGAGTGCAGTGTATCGCGTGCAAGGAGATGGCGAGGGGAAGCAACCCAGAACAATCTGCACCTTTTGCTTGAGTAACCAGCGGAAAGGGGTAAGCGTGCATGACAGTGCTATGTCAAGTATGAACTTCAGATATATGTAACTTATTTCACGTAGTAGACAGGCAGTAGCCTATGGTTCTGAAGTGGGCGCGTGGCACGTTTGACAGCTAGTATTGCATCATGTTATTATAGTCTACTGTTGCTGTGCATTCAATGTCATTTACAAAAATAGTCATTTCACAATGATAGTATGGCATAAAAACAATACTAGGCCTATAATAAAATACTTTCTTACCATATCACTTGAAGATTCATGATAATGGGCATCCATCAGTTAAGGGCAATTTGTCAAACATGCTAAAATCTGTCAAACAGCTTCTTGAGAGAGAACACACAATGGAAAATGATCCCTGTTGGGACATCGTGCATTTATTAATATCATTTTCAGTCTGCTTTTCCTTTAAAGGAAAAACCCAGGAAGGGTTTGTTGATATCAATGACATTAGATTTCACTAAACTATTTGTATTATCCACAAGGGAGAATGAGCATGGATTTAAGCCAAAGACAAAGATGCATGTAGTATTCATATGTTGGTCGCAGATGGTTCCCGCTTCAGAATTTTCCAGAAATCAATTCTGATGTTAATGAAAAACATTGACCTAACATGACATTTATTTTTGCAGGGGAAAGGTGGTCGGGGTTGTCTGAAAATGCATGCAACCCGTGCACTACGAATGAGCCGAAGATAGACAACTCTCAAACTCCAAAGATGGTTTAGTTCAAGTCCGCACCTCAGGGATAAAACTCCAGCTATCACTCCTACACAGACCGACACATAGGCCAGAATGCCTTTGAATTTCGGAAAAAGACTGTCAAAAATATGAGTATCAGGAATGTGTTTGTTTGAGAAAAGAATGTTCCTCTCATAATGCTAGTTTGGTGAAATGTGATTTTGGAGGAACAAATTAGACTATTTGGTTGCCTTTTCAACACCATTTTGTATTTTGCTTTGAAATTAAATATATTTTTACATAGTTGTTGTTGTCCCTAGTCTAATTTCAGCCCCTCATACCAACACATTTGTGGTGATGTTTTCATATGGTTAACCCCTTACACTTGTGGAAATTGGGCCATATTGAAATGTTTCTAACATAATAACAATAAAAAGCATATACATGACCATGGTAGCAATTGAAAGAAAACACTTTGGAGATTATGGGGAAATTAACACACCAAAGGTGAGGATACAACAGTTTACCTGACACAAGACTGAATCCAAACATTACACTGTTGATTTTATGTGCATTTTACATTTACTGTACTTTTCACAGCATATGGCAAAAACTAAATCTTAAAATACTCTGGATACATTCAGTAACATATTCATTGACATTTTGGAGTAGGTGCAAGATGAGAAAAAAACGACTACAAGGGTTTGACTGAGAGGTCTAACTGGTGTCTCCAATTGGCCACCCACCTCTCCAAACTGCACAGTTCTTAACTAATTTCAATGTATTTGTATGACTCAAGGAAAGAGCCTTCAACTATAAGGTGATTTTTTTTAAACTCTCCTAGCTTTGATAGGAACACAGCCCAGATTCCCCACAATCACACAATTACTGTTTTTCTTTACGCAATCCAAAAACGTTCCATTATAAATTGCAAATTGGGTGAGGTGGGAATCATTTGAAAGCTTACTCTCTTGCCAACATGGTTATAAAGTTGGTTAACAAGTTATAAAATATGATCTTACTAGTGTTAGGCTTTCAAAAGGCACTTCAGACAAACATATTGTCATTTTGGTGGTAATAGAATGGAGTTATGACATGAGTGCATTCAAGTGTGTGTTCCACTGCATGCAACACGACAAACATAAGCTCATTCTGTTCAGGACAACCCAGGCAGGGCATAACACATGTCAGTCCTCCTTTTAACTGTGGATCAAACATAGCGATCATAAATGTTGACACTGTAAATTACATTCGTTTTCAAATATGGAAATGTGACGTGCACATTTGGACTCATGGGTGTGTGGTTTGCTTGTATGACATCAAAGCTGTATTTATTATAATCCTCAATGTCTCATCTTTCAGAACACATCGACTTCTCTCAATTTACAGCATTTCCCCTCACTCAGAGAACAACAAATGTGCAAAAGTAGCACAATTAGTGGGAGGGATGGGGGGGATCTTATTGTCGCGCGCTGTGCTCAAGTTTATAACGTTTGTTAGTCAAAAACCATACAGAACTGTAAAGCGGAAAACCGGAACTCTGACGTCATGTATAGCATGTTACTGTACAGCGACTGCGTTCCAATTTATGCGTTTGACAATGACAAAATCTGTCATTTTCAACCCGTTTACATGATGACAGGAGTGGAAAGGGCTACCGAAATGTCCACCAACAAGGTGAGGTAGTGAATTGTTTGAAGATGAAGTGTATATGGGAATTTTAAGTACAGATTTGCCTTGAGCAATGCTAAGGAATCTCTAAAAGGAAGCGTGAAATGGGGCCTTTCCAAAATAGCTGAGCTGGCCGATTCTAAAGTGGCCAACCAAGGGCCCTTTGAGCCTAGTAAGGATAGGACATAGCAAAGTGTGTGAGGAAAACATTATTCACTCCGAATCACCATTCTCTGAATTTGCTGTACAAAGTTAAAGGGGAAAACAGGAAAGGCAACCTGAGTAGATCTATTGTCAAGACTAATGATTACTCATGGAAACCATCAAAACGTGTGGCACATTGCTGAACCGATGCCCAATATCAGGAAATTATGGTTAAAGGTAGTGAGCTGAACAATTGGTAGCACTTCAGTTAAAGCCTCAACCAACTCAGGGGCTTTTGGTTATAGTGTCCACCCTGAGATTGGAAGGTTGGGACTTCAATCACAGGCCAAGTCATACAAAGACTGTAAAAATGGGACTTGATGCATTTTGCCGGGCGCTCAGCATTAAGGAGATTGGGGGTAAGGCCCTGCGATAGACTAGCATCCTATCAAATCAAATCAAACTTTATTTGTCACGTGCACCGAATACAACAAGTGTAGACCTTACTGTGAAATGCTTACTTACAAGCCCTTTACCAACAATGCAGTTCAAGAAGAGTTAAGAAAATATTTTCCAAATAAACTAAAGTAAAAAATAATAAAAATGAACACAAGAACATAACAATAACGAGGCTATATACAGGGGGTACTGATACCGAGTCAGTGTGTGGGGGTACAGGTTAGAATGAATTTGTAAATGTAGGTAGGGGTGAAGTGACTACGCATAAACAGCGAGTAGCAGCAGTGTACAAAACAAATGGAGGAGGGGGGGGGGGTCAATTTAATAGTCCGGTGGCCATTTGATTAATTGATCAGCAGTCTTATGGCTTGGGGGTAGAAGTTGTTAAGGAGCGTTTTGGTCCTAGACTTTGTGCTCCGAGTACGGTAGCAGAGAAAACAGTCTATGACTTGGGTGACTGGAGTCTCTGACAATTTGGGCTTTCCTCTGACACCGCCTATTATATAGGTCCTGGATTGCAGGAAGCTTGGCCCCAGTGATGTACTGTGCCGTACGCACTACCTTCTGTAGCGCCTTATGGTCAGATGCCGAGCAGTTGCCATACCAGGCAGTGATGCAACCAGTCAGGATGCTCTCGATGGTGCAGCTGTGGTGGTATGTAGACAGCTACGAAAAATAGAGGTGAAAACTCTCTAGGTAGATAGTGTGGTCTACAGCTTATCGTGAGGTGCTCTACCTCAGGCAAGCAAAACTTGAGACTTCCTTAGATATCGTGCAACAGCTGTTGTTTACGTAAATGCATAGGCCCCCGCCTGGCCATGGTTCACATCAACAGCATCCTCCTGGATACCCTAGACCCACTCCAATTCGCATACCGCCCCAACATATCCACAGATGACGCAATCTCAATTGCACTCCACACTGCCCTTTCCCGCCTGGACAAAAGGAACACCTATGTGAGAATGCTGTTCATTGACTACAGCTCAGCGTTCAACACCATAGTGCCCTCAAAGCTCATCACTAAGCTAAGGACCCTGGGACTAAACACCTTCCTCTGCATCTGGATCCTGGACTTCCTGACGGGCCGCCCCCAGGTGGTAAGGGTAGGTAACAACACATCTGCCACTCTGATCCTCAACACGGGGGCCCCTCAGGGGTGCGTGCTCAGTCCCCACCTGTACTCCCTGTTCACTCATGACTGTACGACCAGGCACAACTCCAACACCATCATTAAGTTTGCTGATGACACAACAGTGGTAGGCCTGATCACCGGCAACAATGAGACATCCTACAGGGAGGAGGTCAGAGACCTGACCGTGTGGTGCAAGGACAACATCCTCTCCCTCAACGTGATCAAGACAAAGGAGATGATTGTGGACTACAGGAAAAGGAGGACCGAGCACGCCCCAGGTTGAGAGCTTCAAGTTCCTTGGCGTCCACATCACCAACAAACTAACATGGTCCAAACACATCAAGGCAGTCATGAAGAGGGCAGGACAAAACCTATTCCCCCTCAGGAGACTGAAAAGATTTGGCATGGGTCCTCAGATCCTCAAAAAGGTTTTACAGCTGCACCATCAAGAGCATCCTGACGGGTTGCATCACTGCCTGCTATGGCAACTGCTTAGCCTTTGACCGCAAGGCACTACAGAGGGTAGTGCGTACGGCCTAGTACATCACCTGTGCCAAGCTTCCTGCCATCCAGGACCTCTATACCTGGCGGTGCCAGAGGAAGGCCCTAAAAATTGTCAAAGACTCCAGCCACCATAGTCATAGACTGTTCTCTCTGCTACCGCAGGGTAAGCGGTACTGGAGCGCCAAGTCTAGGTCCAAGAAGCTTCTAAACAGCTTCTACCCCCAAGCCATAAGACTCCTGAACAGCTAATCAAATTGCTTCCCAGACTATTTGCACCCCCCCCCCGGACCCCTCCACACTGCTGCTACTCTCTGTTATTATCTATGCATAGCCACTTTAATAACCCTATCTGCATGTACATAATTATCTCAATTACCTCAACACCGGTGCAACCGCACAATGACACATTAACTCTGAACCGGCACCCCCTGTATATAGCCCCGCTTTGTTATTTACTGCTGCTCCTTAATTATTTTTTCTTATCTCTTTCTTTTTTTTTAGGTATTTTCTTAAAACTGCATTGTTGGTTAAGGGCTTGTAAGTAAGCATTTCACTATAAGATCTACACCTGTTGTATTCGGCGCATGTGACAAATAACATTTGTTTTGATTTAACATCGGCTACTGAGAGCGATATCACACGGTCATCCAGAACAGCTGGTGCTCTCGTGATTGCTTCAGTGTTGCTTGCTTCGAAGCGAGCATTAAAGGCATTTAGCTCGTCTGGTAGGCTCGCGTCACTGGGCAGCTCGCGTCTGGGTTTCCCTTTGTAGTCCGTAATAGTTTTCAAGCCCTGCCACATCCGATGAGCGTCAGGTCCCGTGTAGTAGGATTCAATCTTAATCCTGTATTGACCCTTTGCTTGTTTGATGGTTCAGCTGAGGGCATCGCAGGATTTCTTATAGGCGTCTGGATTAGTGTCCCGCTCCTTGAAAGCGGAAGCTCTAGCATTTAGCTCGATGCGAATGTTGCCTGTAATCCATGGCTTCTGGTTGGGATATGTACGTATGGTCACTGTGGGGATGACGTCGTCGATGCACTTATTGATGAAGCCGATGACTGAGGTGGTATAATCCTCAATGCCATTGGATGAATCCCGGAACATATTTCAGTCTGTGCTAGCAAAACAGTACTGTAGCGTAGCATCCGCGCCTTCTGACCACTTCTGTATTGAGCAAGTTTTTGCTTGTAAGCAGAAATCAGGAGGATAAAATGATGGTTGGATTTGCAAAATGGAGGGCGGGGGAGAGCTTTGTATGCATCTCTGTGTGTGGAGTAAAGGTGGTCTAGAGTTTTTTGAGTCTGGTTGTGTAAGAGTGTAGGTTCCGTCCCTCTCTTCGCCCCAACCTGGGCTCGAACCAGGGACCCTTGCACACATCAACAACTGACACCCCACGAAGCATCGTTACCCATCGCGCCACAAAAGCCGCGGCCCTTGCAACGCAAGGGGAAACCCTACTTCAGGTCTCAGAGCGAGTGACGTCACAGATTGAAACTCTATTAGCGCGCACCACCGCTAACTACTAGCCATTTCACATCGGTTACAGTTGCATATGTGACATGCTGGTAAAAATGTGGTAAAACTGATTTAAGTTTGCCTGCATTAAAGTCCCCTGCCACTAGGAGTGCCGCTTCTGGGTGAGCATTTTCTTGTTTGCTTATGGCCTTATAGAGTTGGTTGAGTGCGGTCTTAGTGCCAGCATCGGTCTGTGGTGGTAAATAGATGGCTACAAATAATATAGATGAGAACACTCTTGGTAGAGAGTGTGGTCTACAGTTTATCATGAGGTACTCTACCTCAGACGGCAATACCTCGAGACTTCTTTAATATTAGACATCGCGCACCAGCTGTTATTGACAAAAAGACAATCACCCCCACCCCTCGTCTTACCAGACGTAGCTTCTCTGTTCTGCCGGTGCATTTAAAAGCCCCCCAGCTCCATATTGTCCATGTCGTCGTTCAGCCACGACTCGGTGAAACATAGGATATTACACTTCTTAATGTCCCGTTGGTAGGATAATAGTAGGTCATCCATTTTATTTTCCAATGATTGCATGTTAGCAAGTAGCGGTTCATTGACCCCCCCCCCCTTGTTTTTACACTGTTACTACTCGCTGTTTATTATCTATGCATAGTCACTTTACCCCTACCTACATGTACAAATTATCTCGACTAACCTGTACCCCCACACAGTGACTCGGTACCGGTACCCCCTGTATATAGCCTCATTATTGTTATTTTATTGTGTAACTTTTCATTTAGTTTTTACTTCAGTTTATTTAGTAAATATTTTCTTAACTCTATTTTCTTAAAACTGCATTGTTGATTAAGGGCTTGTAAGTACGCATTTCACGGTAAGGTCTACACCTGTTCGGCACATGTGACAAATAAAAGGTGATTTGATTACTTGTACATCAAGCTGCCACATGCTACAGAAACAGGAGAGGCTTGTGCTCCTATGAGCCATTCCAGCTCACTCGTACAAGGCTACTTACTTAGTTAAAGCCTGGAGGTATAATTAAGCAATAAGGCCCAAGGAGGTGTGGTATACGGACAATATACCACGGCTAAGGGCTGTTCTTATGCACGACACAACGCAGAGTATATGTTGGCCATATACCACAAATCCCTGAGGTGCCTTATTGCTTTTATAAACTGGGTATGACCAAACTACTTGTTTACTGTTCTATTTATGGTTAGAGTTGGGCCACTAACCAAAAGCTTGCCGGTTAGAAAACTGGTTTGAAAACTCTAGTGCAAGAAGGCACCTCAAGGGTATGTGGTATAATAACTCAGTTTCTCATTGTGCATAAGAACAACCCTTAGGGGTGATATAGTCCCAGTCGGTAGATAGTACACACGCCTGTGGGGAAAACAACCTGTGGTTACCTAGGTTACCGTAATACGGGCCTTGACCTCCATTTTTTGTTGTATGCTTGTTTTAGCCAATTACAAAACTACATTTAAAAAAAGTACAATATGTCTAAAGAGGACTTTTCAACATTGCCTTCTGCAGAGCATTCTCACTACTTACAAAAAACATTTTCATGATGTTGCTAGCAGCCATGTGAATGAGTCCTTGCTAGCTACCGCCAGAACATTAAGCTAGACAAGACGAACAACACAAACAAACGGACTATACAACTACAAGTTGTGAGTGGAGTTACAAACTGACTATACTAAACAAGTTAAACGTCGTACCTGTGATGAAATGTTTCCCATTCACATAGCTACCTGTAGCCTACTTGGGCACCGGCACCCCACATTTCCCACTCTCCCACCCCGAATAGCTTGAAGCCACAGGGCTTTTCTCGCAGGCTCTGCTTCCCTACATGGGAGCATTGCGAACCATAGGTGTCACGATCCTCTTTGTCAGAAGATATGTTGAAATCGCTGACCAATATGCAGCGGATTGCGTGCTCATCATACTTTATTAAAATGTGAACACCACGAACAAAAACAAGAAAACAATGACCGACAGGAACAGTATAGCAGGCTACACACATATAGCCGTGCTAAAACAACTACCCACAAACAACAAGACCAAACACACCCTAATATATAGGACTCCCAATCAAAGGCAACTAGAAAACACCTGCCTTCAATTGAGAGTCCATACCCCAATTAACTAACATAGAAACAGAACAGATAGAAAACCCATAGAAACACAAACATAGAAAAGAAACCCAAAACCCAGACTACATAAACTAATACCCTCTGCCACGTCCTGACCAAACTACAATAACACATAATCCTCTATACTGGTCAGGACGTGACAATAGGTCAGAATTTTTGACCTGGTTACATGTATACCACGGTTTTCAGCCAATCGGCATCCAGGGCTCGAACGGCCCGGTTTATGATGGCCATTATAAAATGGGTTGGTTGAATCCTGGATGCTAATTGGTTGATAGCATCCATTCCTGAAAAATGTCATAATGCCATAATTCCATTTCAAGTATCAATGCACATCCACTGTTACTTCCCCATGCTTCTTCCATAGGATTGTGCCTTTCTGTATTTTGAAAGTTCTATATCATGGAAACTTGATTGGTGACATGCAACATTTGTTGGGACTATATCAACAGTGGACTAATGAAACAAATACCAAAAGATAGTTTTTGAGTGGAACTTTCCTTTAAGTAAAGTGTTATTAACTGAACAAATTACATGTTTGAGTTACAGATCCACAAGTTTATCAATTCTCAGGTCTGCAGTACAGTGCACTTAGAGTAGAAAACCATTTAATGATTTTAGCTTAGAATGTATTGAAGCTGCATTTCAAGAGCTGCAGAGGATCCAAGTAAGCAGTAAGTTGCAGGGTGTTCTTTGGCACTGGTGTGTTTCAGTGAATCTCGTGGGCTTTTAATGCACATGTGCTATTGATCAGTCACACCTAATATCACCTAGCAGCCTGTGTCGAGAAAAACACAGCTGCTGATATATTAATGGTGTAAATCACAACTCTAGTCTCCGGAGCTGGAGCGGTATGGGGGAATGGGGGGTCGCTTTTAAGAGGGGAGTTGTTGCTTTGTAAGCACTTCTAAACTGGTGCAAGTTGTGATTTAGCCCTTTTTTTATAATCATCTGTCATAAAGACAACTTATTGCTGTCAAATTGACTTATATGTCTTTTCTCCATAACACACATGAGGTAATCTTGTTTGAATAGTTGGTTACCTCAACTCTGATAATATAAGGACAAAAAAAATCTATATTTGCAGTTAGTTAGTTACCATTATCAGATTTGGAATGTTGTCATGTCACCAAAATTACTACATTACTGTAAATGACAGGTGTCACAAAGTGGCATTGCAGTGGTGCGTTACGTTTCAGCCGTAACCCATGAAGAACAAGTGGTGGAACAAGCTCCCTCACGACGCCAGGACAGCGGAGTCAATCGCCACCTTCCGGAGACACCTGAAACCCCACCTCTTTAAGGAATACCTGGGATAGGATAAAGTAATCCTTCTAACCCCCCCCCCCCCTTAAAGATTTAGATGCACTATTGTAAAGTGGTTGTTCCACTGGATATCATAAGGTGAATGCACCAATTTGTAAGTCGCTCTGGATAAGAGCGTCTGCTAAATGACTTAAATGTAAATGTAATGTAAATGTAAGAACGTCCAAATAATTGCGCACTTGCATAAAAACACTCCCAGTCCCACTCCCCTCTCTATCTGCTGTCCAACAGACGTGAGTTCAAACAATATTCGAAAACATTTCTAATACTGTAGCTGGGCTCAAGTGAGCTTGTCTGGTTGCAATGGAACCAATGGAAGAGTCCTAAACCACGCCCACCTGGCACTCCTGGCACACTAATGCAAACGCTCAAATATATGAACAATTTCAAATAGTATTTGAACCTGATATGTTGTCAAAACAAATCTAAATAGAAGCTGCTGCTGCCTGAGCTTATCCTGAAAGTCTGGGTTTTGGGCCCACAAGGGCCCCTTCAAATGGCTCCCAGAGGGCCCCAAGGCAGGAAGATGACACGGAGGAACAGGAAGGAAAAGCCGGAGCAGCCAGCACGGCAGAGGCCCTCCCTGTGGGGCCAGCAAGTCCTGGGTCAGTGCCAGTACTGACATCAGCCTGCAGAGCTGGGGTCCAGATGTCCAGCTTCTAATTTTAATTCCTGGGTGGGAAAGCCTGGCATTCCATCATGTATTATACAAGTCTAGAGAGGATAAACTGTAACACCAAGTCCCTAACAGCTGATAAGGTTACAGGAGAAAAGATGTTACACTGTAACAGTATGGCAACCTGTACTGTAATACCGCCAGGCATGGAGGCTGTTGTTTTTATTGTTACTTATCTTTATTTTACAGAGTAATTTGACTAAGAGCAGATATTTACAGCAGCAACCTGTACGTCATTGAGAACAGAACATTTAACTGCCATGGGGTTAAGACGGAATAAAAGGAACATATACATTTTGAAGCAAATTGTCTTGTCAACGAGTCCAAACGCATCAATTCCTCAATTCCTATCTGCTAAACATTTGCTATGAAACCATGGGACAACTAAATGGGGGCTAATATTGTGATGCAGTGCCCTCCACCATGCTTCGACCAAAACAAACACTTATGCTGCTGTATCTCAGACAATCGACCAGGGAGCTCCCCCCCCTCCCCCCCATTCAACTTAAAGTTTCCTGGCCAACCTGCAAGTCAGGAAAGCTAATCGCCATCAGACACGGCACTGCGGCCCTTTCATGAGACATGGCTTTGGATACGCTGCTTCCGATTTTTTATGATCCTTTTTTCCATGGTAGGAGGGTGGGGAGCCACCCAATCCAGCCAAGCAGTCCCAACCAGAGCCAGACAGAGGGAGGGATACAATGTGTGCATGCATGTGTGTGTGTGCGTGGCTGTGTGTGTGAGTGTTCCGTAGAAGCGATACTGTTGACACACTCTCCACCCGACGGACACCCTGTGGGCTATTGTTTCTCTACAGTGTGAGGAAGGGAATGAATGCTCTGAGACATTAGCCCAGAGACAATGTCAGTCTGCCGGGACCGGGCCCTGATTGCCATGTGTCCCTGGCTCCCGCTTCTGCCGCTGGGCCTCAGACCCAGGGTGGGGTCCTTAATGCAGAGGTGAAAAGGCGGCTAATTTCTAGCCTGATTTCTTCCCTGCCAAATTATAAAAAAATATGAGTGCACAAGCAGCCCTTCAGGAGGAAGTAACCATCCATCATGACGTAGTCATTCATCGTTGTTTTGCGCATGAGCATGGGCTCACTGGGGGTCAAGTGGAGCTGCCCAACGATCAGGCCTGCTTGTATAATACCAGACACTAGGCACAAAACCTCTCAGAGTAGGAGTGCTGGGACAGGAGGGTCAGGTCCCTCCTGTCCATGCCATCTTATTCATTACGATCTAAAATATATATTTTTTATCCTAGATCAGCACTCTGAGGCGCTTTATGAATACGGGCCTTGACATCCATCTACCATGAACTTAATTTTATGAGTCTTCAATACATCTCAATGTTAGAATGAATAAATCAGGAAATGGAATGCAGGTCGTGTTGTTTAGCGTTCTTTTCCTCTCTTGTAAACTTTACGTGTATCTAATGGTTGCATCACCACAAAAGTGTAACTCTGTGCCGTACACTCACTGACCAACTATTTTCTGTATATCCTAACTTCGACATTAGATGGTGTGAATGACTTAAATGTGTAAAATGGGGTCTAAGAGCCTATAAATCTGATATTTTTGTTGTCACTCAGGACAGCGATGTCTGACACTTTCCCACCAGTTCCAATGTGTGTGTGAGAATGTGTGTGTTTTATTTTTGTTTTTACAGTAGCTTGGAAACTCTTCTGGCTGGGTAGATGACTAGACATCTAAAACGTAAAATAAGGTGGGCCACATTTCATTTTAACACCAGGAGCAATTGTTAGGAGGATATCCTCAATCAAGGACCCCAAGGACCCAAAGACCGCAATGAATATCCTCACTTACAGAAGCAAAATAAAACCCTACATAATGTGGAATAATTGCTGTGAGGGTGTTTATTGTTGTTCTTAAGAATTGTCCGGCCAGACGTCTAGACATATATCTGAAACATCTGCAAGCAGCATGGTGACATTTCACATGGATCCAGTCTAACCTAACCATTTTGAAGTGGGAAGTGGCCAGCATAACCAAAAGGGGAAAGCAACACAACACACATTTACAACTGTGTGTGGGCACAGCTAGGTTCAGTAGGCCTACTGTAGCCTACTTATAACTCACTGGCACAGCATTCACAGATGCAAGTTACATATTGCCCCCTTGTGGTGTAGCCCAAATAAAGTTTCTGGAATGTTATATATAACGTCTATCTATGCTCTGGAGTGGGGTGTAAAGAAAATTGCACGTTTGTTTTATGAAACTATATTATAATTATGTTTTTATTCATTGCTCTTTGAATTAATTACCATTTGACTGTTGTCTGTTAGTTGATGATACATGTCCAGCTGCCGCTTTTAATTTTATTTTTTGATATCACCTTTATTTAACCAGGTAGGCCAGTTGAGAAAAAGTTCTCATTTACAACTGCGACCTGGCAAAGATAAAGCAAAGCAGTGTGACAAAAACAACAACACAGAGTTACACATTAACAAACGTACAGTCAATAACACAAAAGAAAAATAGAAAAATCTATGTACAGTGTGTGCAAATGTAGAAGAGTAGGGAGGTAAGGCAATAAATAGGCCCTAGAGGCAAAAATAATTACAATTAGGCATTAATACTGGAGTGATAGATATGCAGATGATGATGTGCAAGTAGAGATACTGGGGTGCAAAAGAGCAAGAGGGTAATAATATGGGGATGAGGTAGTCGGGTCTGCTATTTACAGATAGTGTACAGGTACAGTGATCGGTAAGCTGCTCAGACAGCTGATGCTTAAAGTTAGAGAGGGAGATATAAGACTCCAGCTTCAGAGATTTTTGCAATTCGTTCCAGTCATTGGCAGCAGAGAACTGGAAGGAAAGGCGGCCAAAGGAAGTGTTGTCTTTGGGGATGACCAGTGTAATATACCTGCTGGAGCGCGTGCTACGGGTGGGTGTTGCTATAGTGACTAGTGAGCTGAGATAAGGCGGGACTTTACCTAGCAAGATGCCCTGGAGCCAGTGGGTTTGGCGACAGATATGTAGTGAGGGCCAGCCAATGAGAGCATACAGGTTGCAGTGGTGGGTAGCATATGGGGCTTTGGTGATAAAACGGATGGCACTGTGATAGACTACATCCAGTTTGCTGAGTAGAGTGTTGGGGGCTATTTTGTAAATGACATCGCCGAAGTCAAGGATTGGTAGGATAGTCAGTTTTACGAGGGTATGTTTGGCGGCATGAGTGAAGGAGGCTTTGTTGCGAAATAGGAAGCCGATTCTAGATTTAATTTTGGATTGGAGATGCTTAATGTGAGTCTGGATGGAGAGTTTACAGTCTAACCAGACACCTAGGTATTTGTAGTTGTCCACATATTCTAGGTCAGAACCGTCCAGAGTAGTGATGCTAGTCGGGCGGGAGGGTGTGGGCAGCAATCGGTTGAAGAGCATGCACTTAGTTTTACTAGCATTTAAAAGCAGTTGGAGGCAACAGAAGGAGTGTTGTATAGCGTTGAAGCTCGTTTGAAGGTTTGTTAGCACAGTGTCCAAATAAGGGTCAGATGTATACAGAATGGTGTCGTCTGCGTAGAGATGGATCAGAGAATCACCAGCTGCAAGAGCGACATCATTGATATTTACAGAGAAAAGAGTCGGCCCGAGAATTGAACCCTGTGCCACCCCCATGGAGACTGCCAGAGGTCCAGACAACAGGCCCTCCGATTTGACACACTGAACTCTATCTGAGAAGTAGTTGGTGAACCAACTACTTGAAGGCCCAGTGCTGTCAAAAACATGATATCCTGTGTTTTATATATACACCACCGTTCAAAAGTTTTGTCTATTAAAATAACATCAAATTGTTCAGAAATACAGTGCAGACATTGTTAATGTTGTAAATGACTATTGTAGTTGGAAACTGCAGATTTTTTTTATGGACTATCTACATAGGCGCACAGAGGCCCATTATCAGCAACCATCACTCCTGTGTTCCAATGGCATGTTGTGTTAGCTAACCCAAGTTTATCATTTTTAAAGGATAATTGATCATTAGAAAACCCTTTTACAATTATGTTAGTACAGCTGAAAACTTTTGTTCTGATTAAAGAAGCAATAAAACTGTCCTTCTTTAGACTAGTTGAGTGTCTGGAGCATCAGCATTTGTGGGTTCGATTACAGGCTCAAAATGGACAGAAACTAAGATCTTTCTTCTGAAACTCGTCAGTCTGTTCTTGTTCTGAAAAATGATGGTGGCCAACTGCAAGAAACGTCTGACCTCTGTGATTGCCAACAAGGGTTTTGCCACCAAGTACTAAGTCATGTTTTGCAGAGGGGGTCAAATACTTATTTCCCTCAAATGCAAATCAATTTATAACATTTTTGACATGTGTGTTTCTGGATTTTTTTGTTGTTATTCTGTCTCTCACTGTTCAAATAAACCTACTATTAAAATTATAGACTGATCATTTCTTTGTAAGTGGGCAAACGTACAAAATCAGTAGGGGATCAAATATTTTTTTCCCCCACTGTACTATTTATGCGTTAAGTAAACTGTTGTTCAGTTTGGTTCCAAATCCCATGCACACCGTGGATATTAAGACAACGTTGAATTATTTTCACGACGATTATCATGATCTATAAAGATCATTCAGTCTGTTCATCAAGTCTACAAACACACACTTGTGAAAGATAAATCAATTCAGTGGTGTATAGAGAGCAATAGTAATGCTGTCTTTTTAAGGCACTAACTCAAATAAAATAAAATAAATGTTTATTGGTCACATACACATTGTTAGCAGATGTTAATGCGAGTGTAGCGAAATGCTTGTGCTTCTAGTTCTGACAGTGCATTTACATTTACATTTACGTCACTTAGCAGACGCTCTTATCCAGAGTGACTTACAAATTGGTGCATTCACCTTATGATATCCAGTGGAACAACCACTTTACAATAGTACATCTATATCTTTTTGGGGGGGAGGGTGGGGGGTTAGAAGGATTACTTAATCCTATCCCAGGTATTCCTTAAAGAGGTGGGGTTTCAGGTGTCTCCGGAAGGTGGTGATTGACTCCGCTGTCCTGGGGTCGTGAGGGAGCTTGTTCCACCATTGGGGTGCCAGAGCAGCGAACAGTTTTGACTGGGCTGAGCGGGAACTGTGATTCCGCAGAGGTAGGGAGGAGAGCAGGCCAGAGGTGGATGAACGCAGTGCCCTTCTTTGGGTGTAGGGACTGATCAGAGCCTGAAGGTACGGAGGTGCCGTTCCCCTCACAGCTCCGTAGGCAAGCACCATGGTCTTGTAGCAGATGCGAGCTTCAACTGGAAGCCAGTGGAGTGTGCGGAGGAGCGGGGTGACGTGAGAGAACTTGGGAAGGTTGAACACCAGACCGGCTGCGGCGTTCTGGATGAGTTGTAGGGGTTTAATGGCACAGGCAGGGAGCCACACCAACAGCGAGTTGCAGTAATCCAGACGGGAGATGACAAGTGCCTGGATTAGGACCTGCGCCGCTTCCTGTGTGAGGCAGGGTCGTACTCTGCAAATGTTGTAGAGCATGAACCTACAGGATCGGGTCACCGCCTTGATGTTAGCGGAGAACGACAGGGTGTTGTCCAGGGTCACGCCGAGGCTCTTAGCACTCTGGGAGGAGGACACAAGGGAGTTGTCAACCGTGATGGCGAGATCATGGAACGGGCAGTCCTTCCCCGGGAGGAAGAGCAGCTCCGTCTTGCCGAGGTTCAGCTTGAGGTGGTGATCCGTCATCCACACTGATATGTCTGCCAGACATGCAGAGATGCGATTCACCACCTGGTTATCAGAAGGGGGAAAGGAGAAGATTAATTGTGTGTTGTCTGCGTAGCAATGATAGGAGAGACCATGTGAGGATATGACAGAGCCAAGTGACAAGGTGTATAGCGAGAATAGGAGAGGGCCTAGAACTGAGCCCTGGGGGACACCAGTGGTGAGAGCACGTGGTGCGGAGACAGATTCACGCAATGACACCTGGTAGGAGCGACCTGTCAGGTAGGACGCAATCCAAGAGTGAGCCGTGCCGGAGATGCCCAACTCGGAGAGGGTGGAGAAGAGGATCTGATGGTTCACAATATCAAAGGCAGCAGATAGGTCTAGAAGGATGAGAGCAGAGGAGAGAGAGTTAGCTTTAGCAGTGCGGAGAGCCTCCGTGACACAGAGAAGAGCAGTCTCAGTTGAATGCCCAGTCTTGAAACCTGACTGATTTGGATCAAGAAGGTCATTCTGAGAGAGATAGCAAGAGAGCTGGCCAAGGACGGCACGCTCAAGAGTTTTGGAAAGAAAAGAAAGAAGGGATACTGGTCTGTAGTTGTTGACATTGGAGGGATCGAGTGTAGGTTTTTTGAGAAGGGGTGCAACTCTCGCTCTCTTGAAGACGGAAGGGACGTAGCCAGCGGTCAAGGATGAGTTGATGAGCGAGGTGAGGTAAGGGAGAAGGTCTCCGGAAATGGTCTGGAGAAGAGAGGAGGGGATAGGATCAAGCGGGCAGGTTGTTGGGCGGCCGGCCGTCACAAGTCGCAAGATTTCATCTGGAGAGAGAGGGGAGAAAGAGGTCAAAGCATAGGGTAGGGCAATGTGAGCAGGACCAGCGGTGTCGTTTGACTTAACAAACGAGGATCGGATGTCGTCAACCTTCTTTTCAAAATAGTTGACAAAGTCATCCGCAGAGAGGGAGGAGGGAGGGGGAGGAGGATTCAGGAGGGAGGAGAAGGTGGCAAAGAGCTTCCTAGGGTTAGAGGCAGATGCTTGTAATTTAGAGTGGTAGAAAGTGGCTTTAGCAGCAGAAACAGAGAAAGAAAATGTGGAGAGGAGGGAGTGAAAAGATGCCAGGTCCGCTGGGATCCAATAACACACGGTCCGCTGGCATCCAATAACACACGGTTAGCACCAATACTTGGTTACAACAAACTACCAATGGATCATTCGTGTCTGTGTCTAGTTCCTTTCATAACGCAGAAGTGCAGTAATATCTAACAAGTAATCTAACAATTCCCCAACAACTACCTAATACACACAAATCTAAAGGGGTGAATGAGAATATGTACATATAAATATATGGATGAGCGATGGCCGAGCATTATAGGCAAGTTGCAATAGATGGTATAAAATACAGTATATACATATGATAGGAGTAATGTAAGATATGTAAACATTATTAAAGTGGCATTATTTAAAGTGACAAAGTTTAAAGTGACAGGTGATTAATTTATTAAAGTGGCCAGTGATTGGGTCTCAATGTAGGCAGCAGCCTCTCTGAGTTAGTGATTGCTGTTTAGCAGTCTGATGGCCTTGAGATAGAAGTACTGACCTTGCTTTCTGCATGGTAGCGGTGTGAACAGGCAGTGGCTCGGGTGGTTGTAGTCCTTGATGATCTTTTTGGCCTTCCTGTGACATTGGGTGCTATGGGTGTCATGGAGGGCAGGTAGTGTACCCCCGGTGATGCCTTGTGCGCCATTGTCCACCATGGTTCATTGGACAAAGCCTATGGGAACATTAAGGGAGTTTTTGGATGTTTTTTATAAAAAGTACAAGATCTCCTCAGACCTTATTTTCGCCGTTTATCCCAAAACCCTATTCTTTCCCCATTAATTTTCTCCATAGGAATAGCTGAACGAACCAGAGTTAACTTGTTTCATTTTTTTAGGACTACAAGCTGGCGTGCTCTATTCACTGGGAACCAAACAGAACCTAACGGAAGCTAACGGAACGAAACAGGGCGGGGCCTACCTGAAGTTGTCCAATGGAAACTTTTGTTTCTATTGAACAAATTCCCAGAGTTTGATCTCCAAGTCTGTACTTTGTTCCAATGATGACAAGGAGGATTCTGGCCCAGTGGTAGTGAGAGTTTTGGAGAGAATGGGTCCTTGCCTTCTGGCTGATCCATGTGGTGTCAGGATGGGTGGAGAAGAGGTTGGAAACTGTTGAGTAGGTGAAAGTAACTTGAAGTGGACTCTGACAAGAACTGTGACTTGCTTTGCTCTCTGGAGCAGGGTGCTGTTGAAAAGAGTGATAACTGCGGTACCATTAAGTGTTGAGGAGGATCAACTGAAATGGAAGATTCCCGGTGTCTGTGAAGCCCGCTATTTGGTGTGATGCAGACCCTGGTGGAGAGCGTTGTGAAAAAGTCCTGCTGAGTTTTGATGCAGAGTCTTTACCCTACAAAGTCAAGTTAGGATGTGTCAGTTATCCCGTGAGAGCTTTTGTCCCAAACCCATTACAGTGTTTTAGGTGCCAAGCTTATGGTCATGTTGTAGCACTGTGTAGAAGGCAGATTCCTAGATGTGAGAAGCGTGCAGGAGGGCATAAGACAAAGGAATGTGTGGTATCGGTGAAAAAAGTTGTGTGTTAACTGTAGGGACATCCATGGTGCTGGAGATCAGAATTGTCCGGTGAGAGAAAAGCAGGTTGCTGTTGCTAGGATCAGAGTAGTACAGAAGGGGTTGTATGCTGAGGCAGTGAAGAGAGTAGTGGAGGAAGATGATGGGTCCAGGGCAAGGGATCCTGAGAGGTTCCCTGTGAGTTCATTTGAGGCCAAAAGAGTGATAGGAATAACATGTGCTTCAGGAAGGTTGGTTTCTTAGCGTTCATAGCCATTGTTATCAACTGTACTGCAGAAATGGAACATAAATCACAGAAAATAGATGTTGTGGTGGCAGCTGCAGAGTACTTGTGTCCCATCCTCTCAGGCTGCCGGCCTGGTGTAGGATCAGGGCCAAATAGTGGAATAGCGGTGAAGATTTAATGGGTGTAGAGTTAGTTGGTAGGGCAATTCTTATCCCTTCATTTTTCCCTTCCCTTTTTGTGTCACAATGTGTAACAAATTCAAACACCTGAACAGTAGGCAGAAACAAAGGGCTAGATAAGAGAAACAGAAGATGGAACACCAGCCTCGGTAGCGTGTAGTATGCCAGAAAGCCACATAAAGAAGAATAAGAGCTCATAAACAGGAGCCATTTTGACATCTTTCTCAGACGGGCAGCAGTTGAACCGGTCAACGTCATCAGAACCCGATTAACGTTCATGTTTTTGAGGGAAGTAAGATTTTCAGTCTCACTGCAATGAGTCCGATCGCGTTGACTAGGGATTTGGGGAGTAAAGTAGGAGAGACTATGTCTGCTAAAGTTTTTTGTAATGGAATTTTCGCTGTGGTGTGTTTCAATGTTAAACAGTCTGAGAAGGCGCTCAAACTCATGCAGGTATGAAAACGTGTGGTGGATAGTAGCCTGCCCGATCAAACTGGACGGCAAAAGGAGATGTGCAAAGTGTGGGGGAGAACATGCATATGGGGAATGTGGAGATGGGGTCCAGTTAAAGTGCTGTAATTGTGGGGGAGTAATCTAGAAGAAAAAGAAACGCACACCTATTAAGGTGAGGTGCTGGCTAGCGGAGTAGAAAACTTGAAAATAAGGGAGCTCAGATGCAAAAATGTAATATCCAACGTTTCGACAGCCAAGCTGTCTTCATCAGGATATATGAGGGGGAGAATTGTGGGGGAGAACATAGTGTAGCGTATGGGGGTTGTTCAGTGATGAAAAGACAGGTGGAAGTGTAACAGGTGAGGAGTGAGCGTAACATCTCGTATGCAGAAGCAGTGAAGGTAGTTCACACAGAAACAATCGGGGCACCTAGAAGAGCAGGTATTCCAGGGCAGATTGAGATGCAAGTTGGGCGTGAAGTAGGGAGCAGAATGGGGCAGAACACATACTGGGAGGAGACATGAGGAAGGTTGTTACATTTGTGACAGCAGCAATCAATTGCACAGAAAAATTACAATCAAAGACTAAAAAGATAAAGATCATAGTGGAGCAGGCAGTGAGGTATCTTTGGATTAAAGGACTGACATGGGAAACTGTACAGGATGACATCAATAAAATTGAGAATCAGTCCAGCCAGGAATCAGGTATTGGTTAATTTGCATTATGGTGTTAATCCTTCAATGGAATGCCAGAAGTTTGATGGCTAATGGGTAAGAGTTCAAACAGTTTTTGAGGAGTTACCAGCCAAACCTGATGAGACATGGCTAAAACCTACTCCAGATGTTGTATTACAAGGTTATGTTGTAGTCTGTAGAGATAGGGTAGCAGGGGGAGGAGGGGAATGTGCTACCTTTATAAAGCAGGGGATCCATATACTGTACCAGTCCAAAGTTTGGACAAACCTACTCATTCAAGGGGTTTTCTTTATTTTTACTATTATCTACATTGTAGAATAATAGTGAAGACAACAAAACTATAAAATAACACATATGGAATCATGTCGTCACCAAAAAAGTGTAAAACAAATCAAAATATATTTTACCTGGAGGGTGGAAGCAGGCGATAGTGGTGCCAATACAGAAACCTGGGAAAGACCCTACTAGTCCTTTAAGCTATAGGCCGATAGCGTTGACCTCTCATGTATGCAAACTATGGAAAGGATGATAACGGAAAGACTGACGTACTTTCTGGAGAGTGGAGGACTAATGTCACCAGATCAAAGTGGGTTCAGAAAAGGTAGGGGAACGATGGATCCTGTACTGTGCCTTGAGTCAGTCATACGGAAGGCACAGGCAAATAAGGATGTGGTGGTAGCTGTTTTCTTTGATGTAGAGAAGGCTTATGATATGATGTGGAAGGAAGGCCTATTTATCAAGTTGGATAACATGGGGGTAGGAGGAAGGGTTTTTAACTAGATAAAGGGTTTTCTTTTTGGGTGCAATTAATACAAGTGAGGGTGGAGAGCTCTATGTCAGAAAGCTATGAGGTAGATAATGGTACCCCCCAGAGAAGTGTCATTAGTCCTTTGTTGTTCTCTATTATGATTGACGATGTATTCTCAGGTGAGACCTGTCATTGTGAGGTCATTGTTTGCGGATGATGGAGCGATGTGGAAGAGAGGGAGAAATATTACCCATACAGCCAGAAGAGTTCAAGAATCGATTAGTGTAGTAGAGCAGTGGTCCCTCAGGTGGGGCTTCAAGTTTTAATAAGAGCAGTGGTTAAAAATAAGTGGCAAGAGTTGTGGAACAGGGAGAGAAAGGGAAGACACCTATATAAGATCCAGGAAAAGGTGGGGGCAGGGAGGTCCTCAGGCTCCCTGCCCCCACCTGGCTCAGTTGGTAGAGCATAGTGTTTGCAACGCCAGGGTTGTTGGTTTGATTCCCACGGGGGGCCAGTACAAAAAAATAAAAATTTATGAAATGTATGCATTCACTACTGTAAGTCGCTCTGGATAAGAGTGTCTGCTAAATGACTGAAATGTAAAAAATGTAAGAAGGGAGGAAAGTGTAGTCACAAGGCTGAGACTGGGACACACAAGTACATTGACATTGCTGGGGAAACATACAACTGGGAAGTGTGATCATTGTCGAGAGGAGATGGAGACAGTGAAATATGTTCTATTTCAGTGCCAGAAATATGTGAGAGTACGGGAGCGATTATTATTTGATTTGGGGAAATCTTCAGGGGATGTAGTATTGAATTATTTATTTTGTTTCCTTAGGGAGATGGGTTGGATTTAGACCTTCACTGTCTCTGGTCCACATTCCAGTCCAGTTGGTGGCGGTTATGCACCTTAAAGTTGGTTGCCAACTGCCATATAAAATCCACAGAATAAGGAGACCAGCCTCACACTCCAGTACAGTAGATGGCGGCATATGCACCTTTCAGTTGGTTGCGATCTGCCAAAAGAAGAAGAACAGCCGTGAGTGGCGGTAGTCGGCCATATTGTCCCTGAGACAGCAAAAATCATACGCAAGTACACCGGCGAGAGGAAAGGAAGGGACCCTGCCTTCACTCCGCTCCTAAAAGAGGAGTTGGGTCACAGATTTTATCAAAGAGGTAACTATACAATGGAAGTTATGACTGGTTCAAATTATTTTATGAAACAAGAAGTCAGTTAGCTATCTAGCTAGTTTTCAAGCTTGCCATTGGGACTGGTGACTAACGCGTTAGCTAACTGGGCTAGATGAGACTACCGGTAGCTAGCTACTGTAGTTGGATAACAAAACTGTCCAATGTAGTTATTACTGCGCAAACCAGCCATGCGTTAGCTAGCTAGATGTGTGAAAGTGCTAACCTTAGCTAGTATAGCTAATCTTTGAAGCAACCCCTCAGCGTTTCCTAGTCTTGGTCTTGGGGACCCCAAGGGGTGCACGTATTGGTTTTTTCCCTAGAAGCACCATACAGCTGATCCAAATAATCAACTGATCGTTAAGCTTTGATCATTTGAATCTGCTGTGTAGTGTTAGGGCAAAAATCAAAACGTGCATCCCTTAGGATCGCCAGGAACGAGTTTGGGGATACGCTGCAACCTACAATTGTTACATTGATTTCGTTAACGTTCTTATTTTAATAGGTATAGGTATGGTTTTTAATTTATTTAAAAATGTATTTAACTAGGCAAGTCAGTTAAGAACAAATTATTATTTACAATGAAGGCCTACTTATAAAGCCCCTCCGGCCAAACCCTCCCCTAACCCGTACGAAGCTGGGCCAATTGTGCACCGCCCTATGGGACTCGGTTATTGATACGGCCCGGGATGGAACCCGGGTCTGTAGTGACGCCTCTAGCAGTGCGATGCAGTGCCTTAGACCGCTGCGCCACTCGGGAGACGTTAGTCTACCTAACTAATGTAACTAGTCACGAGGCACTGAGCAAACAAACCTTTCTTATTCCTCAAAAGCTAGATACACATGTTTGTTGTCAAACATGGCATTCGCTACTGTTACCTACCGTTAGCTAGCTATATCTTAGCCAGAGGGCAGCAACACCACTTTTCCCCAAACGTGTCTTGCATCCATTGTAGAGAAGATTATTCATTACTACGTATTTTTTTAGAATAAAACTGCTAACTTTAGAATGTAGTGGATGTGGAACTCGCCTGTAGCATGTTGGCTGGAGTTAATATTAAACTGAAATCTAAAGGCAACTGTCACTCAGTGGTTCTAGTTGCTCGAAGCAGAACAAAAGCACTCTGTTACAATGGTGTCGTGACCCGGATCTACAGTTGGGCTCTGCCCGGTGCCGAGGCAACTTCAAGGAGGAGTAGGAGGTTGGTCTTTATGACGGGTGATAGTTTGGGACAAAATATCTAAAGGATCATATTATTAAACATACTTTCCAAATGTGGGTCTGTTGTAGACCCACTGCCTCTGCATACCTCGTGTCACTTCATAATGACCAACCATCCTGCCCACCAGCACACTAAGTAGAAATGGAATTGTATATGACTTCTTGCTTCCCACAGACTGTTGCTAAAAGCTCTTACTTTAAGCCTAGGTCAGATACATACTATCAGAGGTAGAGAGCTAGATGTACCAGACACCTCAAAGCTAAGTAAAACTACATATCCCTGGGTCACTTACGAACCAGGTAAGCCCCAAATACACTCATAGTACTCACGTTTTCTTTTTTTTGTATCACATCCGGCCGCATTTGGGATTCCCATAGGGCGGTACACAATTTGCCCAGCGTCATCCTGGGTAGGCCATCATTGTAAATAAGAATTTCTTCTTAACTGACTTGCCTAGTTAAGTAAATGTTTAAATAAATGAAAAACCATACCTATGCCAACCTCTATACAGAGCTAGAGGATATCTTTGACAGGCACCAGAGTTATGACCGTTTGTTGTTGGCAAAGATGAGCGAAGGCTTGACTATTGCAGAGGAAATATGGATAGATATCATCATTTATCAATAGAAGCCTATATGAGTATGTATGAACATTTTTCTGAACAAATGGGAACTTCTGTTAGAGTATAAAAAGTCAAATGTGATAGTATTTTCACACCTTTTTTGACTTTTTTGTGTGGTGTTATTGGTGAATTCCATCAAACGTTGATGATCACGGCAGTAAGAGAATGGATTTTGTATTTTAAACTAAATCAATAGTCGCATAGCTTATCCCCACCAGCTTTAGTAATTAAACATTGTCAATACTTTAGGGGCGATACATTGAACATTTTAAAACAGCCTGCTGGTAATCAGTGTTGTAACAGTGCATCAAATTCCATTACACACACACACCTGTAGAAACGTTGATTGTCTGCACTGGCCATCAGTTCTGCAGGATGTTTTTACACCCATGTCAATGATACGTATTTGATCTGGCCTAGGTGATGGTCTCAAATATAACTGACATTGTTTCTTTCCCCCTGTTTTCTCAGCTGTCCTCCCTTGGTGCCCAACAGCCAAAGCCCCCCTTACCCTCTGCCCTGTCAGGAAGAGGCCCCTGACCTGTTCCCCCACCTTCCCTCTTCTCCCGCCTACTCTCTTCCCTCCTCATCCTTCTCTGCAGTAAGTGCACCCCCCTCTCCTCTGCCAAGCTGTCGGACATGTCAGGACCCGTGCCGAGTCGGGCCCGCGTGTACACCGATGTCAACACACAACGGCCCAGAGAGTACTGGGACTATGAGTCCCATGTGGTGGAATGGGGGTACGCAGCGACCACACACACACTCCCAGTCTCTAACTTAAGTCAGAAAATGTTGGTTGGTGCTCGCTAAACTAACTAATGACGTTCTCTTCTTTGCACATTGAATCTCTGCAGTTTAATTCCAATTTCCTTGAATTATGTAATTGACAAAAACAATTCTGACTGCAGAAATCAAGATGACTTCCAGTTGGTGCGGAAGCTGGGACGTGGGAAGTACAGTGAAGTGTTTGAAGCAATCAACATCACCAACAATGAGAAGGTTGTGGTGAAAATACTCAAGGTAAGGCCACGATGAGAAATCAGTATCATTCAGATCATAGATTTTCCATTCTATTCAGACTCACATTGGCTTGTTGGAATCATATTGAAGTAAAACCACCCAGACAATCAATACAATTGGTCTTTAATTGTGTCCATAGCCCGTCAAGAAGAAGAAAATCAAGCGTGAAATTAAGATCCTGGAGAACCTCCGCGGAGGCCCGAACGTCATCTCCCTTGTAGACATCGTCAAAGACCCAGTGGTGAGTAGGAATGGTGAGGAAAGAACTGTATTACGCTTTTAGAGGGGCTCCCATGACTTTAATGTAACAACCCCTTTTCTTTCAGTCTCGGACACCGGCCTTGGTCTTTGAACATGTCAACAACACAGACTTCAAGGTAAGACGGAGCATCCGCTTAAACACCGGGGTCGTATTCATTAGACCACACAACATCAAAACGGTTTGCGTTTCTTATTGGACAAGTTCAGGTAGTCCGTCCTCGTTGCAGTCTGTTTTCTTCCGTTTCTTGACAGTGTACATCTCTATTCAGAAACAAAGCCCTATGAAACCTTTTTTGGCGTGCATGTTGTTTCCCCGTACTCCAGTGTGAACAGTTGAAGTCGGAAGTTTACATACAACTTAGCCAAATACATTTAAACTCAGTTTTTCACAATTCCTGACATTTAATCCTAGTAAAAATTCCCTGTCTTAGGTTAGTTAGGATCACCACTTCATTTTAAGAATGTGAAATGGCAGAATAATAGTAGAGTGATTTATTTCGGCTTTTATTTATTTCATCACATTCCCAGTGGGTCAGAAGTCTACATACACTCAATTAGTATTTGCTATCATTGCCTTTAAATTGTTTAACTTGGGTCAAACGTTTCGGGTAGCCTTCCACAAGCTTCCCACAACAAGTTGGGTGAATTTTGGCCCTTTCCTCCTGACAGAGCTGGTGTAACTGAGTCAGGTTTGTAGGCCTCCTTGCTCGCACACAATTTTTCAGTTCTGCCCACAAATTTTCTATAGGATTGAGGTCAGGGCTTTGTGATGGCCACTCCAATACCTTGACTTTGTTGTCCTTAAGCCATTTTGCCACAACTTTGGAAGTATGATTGGGGTCATTGTCCATTTGGAAGGCCCATTTGCGACCAAGCTTTAACTTCCTGACTGATGTCTTGAGATGTTGCTTCAATATATCCACATATTTTCTTTCCTTATGATGCTATCTATTTTGTGAAGTGCACCAGTCCCTCCTGCAGGAAAGCACCCCCACAACATGATGCTGCCACCCCCGTGCTAGACCGTTGGGATGATGTTCTTCGGCTTGCAAGCCTCCCCCTTTTTCCTCCAAACATAACGATGGCCGAACAGTTCTATTTTTGCTTCATTAGACCAGAGGACATTTCTCCAGAAAGTACATCTTTGTCCCCATGTGCAGTTGCAAACCGTAATCAGGCTTTTTTTCAGGCGGTTTTGGAGCAGTAGCTTCTTCCTTGCTGAGCAGCCTTTCAGATTATGTCGATATAGGACTCGTTTTACTGTGGATATAGATACTTTTCTATCTGTTTCCTCCAGCATCTTGACATGGTCCTTTGCTGTTGTTCTGGGATTGATTTGCACTTTTTGCACCAAAGTGCGTTCATCTCTAGGACACAGAACACGTCTCCTTCCTGAGTGGTATGACGGCTGCGTGGTCCCATGGTGTTTATACTTGCGTACTATTGTTTGTACAGATGAATGTGGTACCTTCAGGCATTTGGAAATTGCTCCCAAGGATGAACCAGACTTGTGGAGGTCTACAATTTTTTTTCTGAGGTCTTGGTGGATTTCTTTTTTGATTTTCCCATGATGTCAAGCAAAGAGGCACCGAGTTTGAAGGTAGGCCTTGAAATACATCCACAGGTACACCTCCAATTGACTCAAATTATGTCAATTAGCCTATCAGAAGCTTCTAAAGGCATGACATTTTCTGGAATTTTCCAAGCTGTTTAAAGGCACAGTCAACTTAGTGTATGGAAACTTCTGACCCACTGGAATTGTGATACAGTGAAATAATCTGTCTGTAAACAATTGTTAGCAAAATTACTTGTCATGCACAAAGTAGATGTCCTAACCTACTTGCCAAAACTAGACATTTGTGGAGTAGTTGGAAAAATGAGTTTTAATGACTCCAACCTAAGTGTATGTAAACAGGTGCAGTGCTGTCTTCGGGGGCCAGGATGTTTCTTGTCTTGTGGTTCTATCCTCAATCACTGGTACATGATGATCAATTGGAATGGTTGCGTCAAGTTTGGTGTTCCGTAATAGGCCTAAGTGTTACCAGTCAGATGCCCAAGTTGATAGTTTGTGATTTGAGTAATATGTGAACTCTTTGTATTAGATGATGGGTTCAGGTTGGTTAGACAGATATATGCATGGACTCTTCAGGGTTTGGTTAAATCACAGTATTGATTCATCCGTTTTTACTTGCAGCAATTGTACCAGACCCTAACGGACTATGACATCCGGTTCTACATGTTCGAGATCCTCAAGGTGGGTCTCGTAATGTTGTAATTTGGGCGTGTACTACCCCATTTCATTTGTGCTCTTAAAATGTATTGGAATGCCCAGAGACTGCTAGACATGAGTCAGCATTTTCCTTTCCCAAAACAAGAACATTCGGGTGCTTAGAGTATAAGCCCCTTGTTTGTCCGACGGTTACATATTAACCGTCTATTTTCCCATCAACATGTTTGTGCGCCCAGACGGGAAGAAAACATCTGTTTTGTCATCTTTGCATTTCTTTGTTGATTTAAATCCCCAGCCTCCTTGTTAACTTGCAGCCATTATGTTTCTGTCCGCAGGCCCTGGACTACTCCCACAGCATGGGAATCATGCACAGGGACGTGAAACCCCACAACGTGATGATTGATCACGAACACCGCAAGGTGAGTGTTTATGACCAATGCGGCAGAAGCACGCTTATTTCTCTCCATCTGATTTGCCCGTAGACAAGACCTTTGTCATCAGTACATTTAATGTGACAAAAAAAATTATGGTAGTTTAAATTGGAGCTGTAATACAAGCAGATATTGCACAACGACATTACAATGCCCAAGTAGTCCCTCCCTGTTTGTCTCTTTATTTATGTTTGTTGTCCTAATGAACACAACCCTGTTCTGCTCCTCTCAGTATCGATTGTCTGTGTTTGTGTTCTTCCAGCTGCGCCTTATTGACTGGGGTCTGGCTGAGTTCTACCACCCGGGACAGGAGTACAACGTCCGAGTGGCTTCTCGCTACTTCAAAGGACCTGAGCTTCTGGTCGATTATCAGGTATGTTGTCCAGCTACTGTTTAATTGTCAAGCTCAGTCTATATTATTTTCTGTTGTGTAGATCACAGCTACATGCACACATACCCTTTTCACACCATTGAACCAAACTGCTGAGCTGGTTAAGCATCCACCGTAGTTACTGGAACCATGCTCAACACAGCAATGTGAAAACTAAACAGGCAAATCTCCCATTGGTCATTCAAATCCATTTCATTAGATGGTCCCAATATCTCCCTAAGGGGCTGTTGCAGGCTCCTCTTCCATTCCGCCATCTTGGCTTTTCTCTAACTCACTGATTTGACTGTCTTCTTCTTCCAGATGTATGACTACAGTCTGGACATGTGGAGCTTGGGCTGCATGTTGGCCAGCATGGTCTTCAGGAAGGAGCCTTTCTTCCACGGCCACGACAACTACGACCAGGTAAACACTATCCAAAACGTTGTCCACCATGTCGCAAGGGCCACACTCATTACAAGTGACGAGAATAACCTTGGGCCCGTTCAGGAGGGTGAAAGGTTCCAGAACATTCCGATGGAAATGGATTGTATACAACAGATTTGATTATGTCAGGTACTATCGGGAATCCTGTCAGTTCTATTCATGAATGATGATATTTCCCTATGATTTTTTTCCCCTTTGTCAGTTGGTGAGAATAGCCAAGGTGTTGGGAACGGAAGACCTGTACGACTACATTGACAAGTACAACATAGAGTTGGAGCCTCGGTTCAATGACATTCTGGGAAGGTATGTGGTTGTCTGTCTTTACGAATGTGTGGTTTTCTGCACTTGTTTTGGGCACTTTGTAAAGCCAACTCCTGAATCTAAACACACAGCTGCTCTTAACCAGCTTTCCCCTTCCAGACACTCTCGTAAGCGGTGGGAGCGCTTCGTCCACAGTGAGAACCAGCAACTGATCAGTCCTGAGGGTCTGGACTTTCTGGATAAGCTGCTGCGCTATGACCATCAGGCCCGGTTGACTGCCCGCGAGGCCATGGATCACCCCTACTTCTGTGAGTGTGGATGTTGAAGGTTTTTAAAGGTAGACTCAGCGATGCATGAAGTAAACAGCAATATCGGGTTGATTTCCGCAACAACTAAGAGCGTTGAAGTGCAAGGCTAAACTCCTTTGCTGTTCTGGTCCTGTAGATACCACGTTTTAATGACGTGAAGCGTACATGGCCAGATACTATGTCTGGCTGTATGAGAGTACAGTTTCACATCACGCTCATTTGAATGTCTGCGGTGCTTTTCATGACAACGTCATAACGCTGAGTCTACCTTAGTAACTCGGAAAGTTGAGAAACTTAACTTAATTAATAAAAACGTTTTTATTAATTTTCTTAACCTTCTGTGAGAGGAATTTATAGGTTGGTGATGTTCTTAGAATATTCTCTGAAAGTTGCCCACATAATAATGATTGGAATGGAACTGCTGTGGGTTTATTGATTAGATCAGAAAATGATTTAGTTGTGGCTGCTGCTGACAGGAAAGATGATCCCAACTGTAACCCTGTGTGCTTTGTTCTGTAGAGTAGCGTAATATGGTGGTGTAGAGTAGCGTAATATGGTGGTTTGAGCAGAGTAGTGGGATGGTCCTACTTAAATTAGCTTTCAAAGATAATTTACTTAGGATGGCTAATCAGCCGTACCAGTGATTGTCCGGGAGGTGAGTTTAACCTCCACCAGTTCCCTCCTCCCCCCTGGGGGGGGGGGGGGGGGGTCTGGTTGAAGTCATTCATTGCAAACCTGATCTGACCTATTTGGATCCTCACAGGACAGTCATGACATTAGAGGTTTGTTCAATATGTGTTTTCTTGTCCACACAGATCCCATTGTGAAAGAGCAGGGTCGCATGCCAGGGTCGGCTAACCAACCCTGCGGAAATACAGCCGTGAGCACAGCCAACATGATCACAGGTGAGCGCACACACACCGATCAGCCTGAATCCCCTCCCGGCTCCTCGTCTGAACTCCCATTACTCAGTGTTGAGGAGGATGTTTTGTCAGTGGGAGGCCGAGCTTGGAAATGAAATGGATTCAAGCAGCCGACTTGGTCTGTATAAAGATTCAATGAAGCTTGGTCACCTGCTATATGTGTCCAGGCAAATGTCCTCAGTATGCCGTCACTGATGTTAGTCATTTCTCTCTAAAGGCCTTTGTAGACTGTACATCCATATTCTATCTTTTACGATTATAACGTCACACTGTGCAACGTTACCAAATTAATGTCTTTATCAACCTGTACGATTTGATATAGTTCTGTCGCCACATTATGCAATTGGCTTGAGAGGCTAGGTTAACTGCTGCTGTGTGTTTGATCTGTGCATCTGCCAGCAGCGCAAGCCTTTCTTTGCTTATAAACGAGTCAAGTGAGTTCGGGAAAAACTGTAGTATACATCTTAGAAATAGTTTTCACATTCAATTTTTATATATCCGAACTCAGAAGCAGCTTCCCCAAAATATCATGTTGTAGAATGTTTATTTTGATTGCCGATTTTTGTGAGTTTTTCAAAATCCAATCAGGTATGCTGATTACAGATGTTATGCAAGCAAGATTATTAGGGAAATCGTTCTTCTTGCACAGCATGTAAACGTTTCATTTGAACTATTATATCAATCGGACTATTCACAATGATCGTATTCTTGTGTGCCGGCTGTGTTCCTATTGGTCAGTTACCGGGATCGGCTCAACACCAGCCACACAAGACTACGACTGCACGTAGTGTTACTTACAGGCTGACTACACCGCTCCAGTCGCGTGCGTGAGCGTTGCAAAATAAATGTAGAAACCTATATTATTCAATTATTGCACCCACGCCAACGAGCGTCTGTGTTGCCAAGGGCTGAAATAGAAGTCAGTTCCATTTCTGACGCAGATCGTGCTGCAAGTCCTGCCTCTCCCCATCTCCTCATTGGTTTATAGAAGCAGGTACCCACGTGCCATCTCATTGGTTATACCCACGTGGGTGACTGAAAGACGAACGAGGTCGTGGCGGTAATGCACCTAATTTATGAAAGTTGCCAATCGCAATATAAAGTCAAGAGAAGAAAAAGCCTAGAAGGAGGAGAGATGACTAGAAATGATTGGGTTGACCGTTTTATGTGTGGATTAATTGTCGGAGTAGAGGACCTTGTGCATTTTAGGTAAAATAACAACTCAATGTTTATCCCAGGACAAATTAGCTAACAACAGCAAGCTAGCAAAATAGGACAAATTAGCTGGCAAGTGCAAGCTAGCTAGCTAAATTGCCATAAAGGTTTAATGCTTTTCGACCTGTCCCCAAATGAATGTAATTGGTTCAGAATTTGTTTTGATATTTTAACCTGCTTGTTGTGATCGCGTTTGGTGTGGGGGGACAAAATACATATATGCACGATAGCTTATGCGTGCAGCCGGTTTGGGTTCTGTGTTACTTAATTGGCAGACATAGCCCTGTCACACTGATCGAGCCAAGACATCCGACTGTTGTTTATGACCAAAGAATTTGCCCGCGGCGTGCACACTTTTCCCGGGATGGCATAAGAAGGCTAAAATCATACATTTGGCAAAGGCCTTTAAAGATGGGTAGTAAAATAATGACTATCACATTGTCATAATTGACATACTGTAATTTAGTGCAATACCTTTCAGAAGAGCTCAACTCTCAGCATATTTGAGTGCATCCATTGTCATCATTCCTATGTAACTCATTGGTTAATGTAGTCACTGCATCATCAGAACTCCCTTGGAGTGTTTTCTAAGTAACCCACATGCTTAGTTAAGCTAAATTCCCTGTCTTTCTCTCTAGGCATCTCTGCTTTGCCAGTTGCTACTGCCCTGGTCACCCTCACCGGCTCGCCCGTTCTCTCTGCTGCCACCAACGCCCTGAGCATCCCCGTGCCCGCCGCTGCTGGTCCCCCCCAGTGATTGCAACCAACAGGGGCCACTCATTCTGCCCGCGCCACCACCTCTACTCACTCACACAGTCCAACTGCCCTGAGATCCAGGAATGCCAACCTCTGAAGGCAGTCTCATCTGAACAATGTTAGTTTGTATCTCCTTTAATGAACTTGAGGTAAACAGACATATGAAATGAATGTTCTGTGTAATTGATACGTACAGGTATTCCTTTCATCTTGAAGTGACGATGTGGCTGTGTGTGTGTGGCTGTGTGTGTGGCTGTGTCTTATGTTCACAAGCCAAGAATAAGTTACGAATCCACTGGTGACGGGGGTCCCTCCCCTTGCAACACGTTTTGTTTGTACATCACTGACAATGGTCACGCAAAGTAGTTAGCGGAAGGCAACAGGAAAGGACGCTAACATTCATACCAAAAGGAGCAGAATCTGTAGTTTACTAATGCAATGTTGTCAAACAAGACCTGGCTAGAACACCTTAAGCAATCCCCTGTGTTTAGGTCAATCCAGAACTCCATACCACCATTATAAAGACTTCGCCACGGCATTTGAAAGTGTTTGGTGCTGTTCTGTGCTCCAGTCGTGTGTTGAAACACTGAAGCCGCCTCACTCCACCTATACTAATGACACTTTAGTCTGAATAGTATGTCTTGCCTTTCTACCGAACTGGATACCTAGTCTTTTTGATGTAAGGGTTCCCTGACAGTTTTCCTTTTTTGTACTGAAATGCTATGGTGCTGGATGGGTTTAATTTACTGTGGAAACGGTTTGATGGCAGTATTGTCATCCAAATCCAGACAAAGCCATCCGTTCGGTTAATTTGAAACGTTTCTCTCAAACTTGCTGCTTTACAGTTCCTTGAATTAATTCAAGTTGTAAAAAAACCAAAGTTTACTCAATCGTTTGGAAAAAGAGACTGACCAAACCTTTGTTTTCTTGGCGAGTTACACTGAGTTATGTGGAGATAATATGGGGGAGAAAATATTTGTTAGATCACAACAGAATACGAAAGCACCGGAGTCCTGGTTAAGTTGGCTTGAAATGTATTATCTCTGCTGTTCGAACCTGAGGAAAGTTTTTATTTTATTTTTATTTAGTTTGTTTCAAGGCTAAGTTTCGTGATCAATCATCTGTTTGGCTAGACACTGAAGGATGTATTGAACTTGAACAGTTGAATTTTTCCTGTGTTTGTGCCAGAAATGGGAATCTTGTTTGAGTGTTGCTGTACATATGCATTCTTTTTTCATTTGAAATCTCTCAACATATGAAATACATGCATACATCGACATAATGAAGTTGTATGAGTCCTTACATCACTGTATATATTTTTGTCCGTATGTAGACTAGTATTTGAAAATATTTGTGTAAATAAACACATTTTATCAAGTATATCTGATTTGAGTTGACAAAAATCAATTTCCTTAATTATTGTATTTTGACGTCACTTCTACAGTATGCGTTTTTGCTATGTTTTTAAATTAATTGTAACAGTGATAATAAAACTGGTTGTCTGGATCCTAGATGCTGATTGGGGTCTAAGGCACTGCATCTCAGTGCTAAATTGGTCACTACAGACCCTGGTTCGATGCTGGGCTGTATCACAACCGGCCATGATTGGGAGTCCCAAAGGGCGGCGCACAATTGACTCAGCGTCGTCCAGGTTAGGGTATGGCCGGGATAGGTCGTCTTTGTAAATAAGAATTTGTTCTTAACTGACTCGCCTAGTTTAAATAAAAAATAAATTAATTGGACGAGCAGCGTGTTGGCCGTCACACACCTTTGCCTGTTAACAGTTCCATCTGAATGACCACTGCCCCTCCATAAGAATATCATGTTTGTTACTGTCTGAATCATCTCCTGTATTTAGCTGAACTAGAATGTCATGTTGCTGTCTGAATCATCTACTATATTTAGCTCAACTCGTACATTTCCCCTTGCTTCCAGCCTAGCATTTATACTGAACAAAAATATAAACGCAACATGAAACCATTTCAAAGATTTGTTAGTTCAAATAAGGAATCATTCAATTGTAATAAATTAATTTAGGCCATAATCTATGGATTTCACATGACTGGGAAAATAGATATGAATTTGATCACAGAAACCTTTAAAAAATAAAATAGGGCTGTGGATCAGAACCAGTCAGTATCTGGTGTGACCATTTGCCTCATGCAGCACAACACATCTCCTTCACATGCTGTTGATTATGGCCTATGGAATGTTGTCTTACTCTTCAATAGCTGCACGAAGTTGCTGGATATTGGCGGGAACTGGAACACGCTGTCGTACATGTCGATCCAGAGCATCCCACACTTGCTCAATGGGTGACATGTCTGGTGAGTATGCAGACCATGGAAGAAATCTGATATGTTCAGCTTCCGGGGATTGTGTACAGATCCTTGCGACAACGGGGCTGTGCATTATCGTGGTGAAACATGAGGTGATGGCGGCAGATAAATGGCATGACAATGGGCCTCAGGATCTCATGGTAGCTGTGCATTCAAATTGCCATTGACAAAATGCAATTGTTTGTTTTCCGTACCATAACCCAACCGCCACCATGGAGCCCTCTGTTCACAACGTTGACATCCACAAACCGCTTGCCCGCATGACGCCATACATGCGGTCTGCCATCTGCCCAGAACAGTTGAAACCGGGATTTATCTGTGATGAGCACACTTCTCCAACATGCAAGTGGCAATCGGAGGTGAGCATTTCTTACTGAAGTCGGTTACAACGCCAAACTGCATTAGTCCATTAGCTGCTGCTGATGAGCTTCCCTGAGATGATTTCTGACAGTTTTTGCAGAAATTCTTTGGTTGCGGAAACCCACAGTTTCATCAGCTGTCTGGGTGGCTGGTCTCAGACGATCCTGCAGGTGAAGAAGCCAGATGTGGAGGTCCTGGCCTGCAGTTGGACGTACTGCCAAATTCTCTAAAATGACATGTTAGAGAAATGAACTATTAATTTTCTGGCAACAGCTGTTTGACATTTCTGCAGTCAGCATGCTAATTACATGCTCCCTCAACTTGAGACATCTGTGGCATTGTGTTGTGTGAGAACATTTTAAAGTGGCTTTTTATTGTCCCCAGCACAAGGTGTATTGTGTAATGATCATGCTGTTTAATAAGCTTCTTGATGTGCCACACCTGTCAGGTGGATGGATTATCTTGGCAAAGGAGAAATGCTCACTAACATGGATCTAAACAAATTTGCTCATGAAACATGGGACCAACACTTTACGTGTTGCATTTAGATTTTTGTTCAGTGTAGATAACGATAATTTCAGAGTTTTATAATCTAGTGCAGAATGTGCCCTGTTTAGAATTATAGTGAATGTGCAAGTTTAACAACATTGAATGACTGATTAACTGAGATTGCCAAGAATGAGTATTTAAACAGCCCCACCTACTCAGGAGCTTCAGCTTCCTGACCCCTGTGTACGATGTCTCTTGGATTAAATGGAAAACGCTAATTATTTTTCATGCAGACTTGAAAGTTAGTAGGATGCCTGTATACCTTTTAAAACTATTGTGCTTTATCATTTTCATCTGTGAAAATAAATGAGTTATCCCCAGCACTACAGGGTGTCTTGGTGTTGACCACCGAACGCCTACTCAGAAGTCCTATGGTGATCAAACACACAGACATTACTGTACATCCACCGATGAGCAGAGGCCTCCTGCTAACCCTATTGGCAAACACCATGGAGACCAAGGTGGCGATCACTTTGACTACCCCCATGCCCACGGATGCCTGCACTGCTGAGGCATTACTCTCAAAGCCCACTGAATGAAAGATGGTTGAGGTGTAGAAGAGCACTTTGGGCTGACCGGAGAACTGATGAAAGATCACCAAGCCCAGCCCTATCATAGTCCTGAACCTCACGTTATCCATCCGTTGAAAGAGGTGCACAATGCTGTGCTGTGCATTATCAAGTCTGTTGGAAATGGTTGCCGAATTCTCTACTTCGTGATCCTCAATGAAGCGAATAAGGCCTCTTTGAGCGCCTGCTCTTTGGCATTCTGCAGGTGCTCCAGCGTTGGACGGGAGGAACCAAATGGAGACAAATTGAGCCAAAGTCAGCACGATGGCTGACCCAAACATATATTTCCTTCCATGTCTGGCATCAGACAGGATATAGTTCATGGCATAAGCTCCCAGAATGCCCACGGTGATACCAACTTCGTTAGGTCCCAAAAACAAAAACCTATGCTTGTCGGTGACCATCTCCGTAACAAAGATACAGCAGGACATGGAGGAGATGCATATGGCGAAGCCCACCGTGATTCTTCCCACCACCAGCGCTAAGTAAGAGGTGCTAACCAGGACCAGACTCCCTGCCAGGATAAGGACGTTGCTGAGGAGGATGGAATTCCTGCGGCCATAGAGGTCAATCAGCCACCCGCCGACCAGGGAAGCCAGCAAGACCCCGATCAGAAGGGTACTGACCACCTCCTGCTGGACACAGGTGAGCTGGAACTAGGCCTGGAGCAAGGCATTTCACTGTACTTGTGCACGTGGCAATAAAACTTAACCTAGGGAAGAAGAAAAACATTTGGAGTATATGAGTTTAACATGTTTTGTGTGAGTATAGGATTCATTTAGTCTACATTTGAATGATCCTTGGATGATGTGACACAATTGATCATGGTTTGGACATATGGTAAAAATATCAAGGTGCAACAGTATGTACTAATGTGTGTCTATTTTCATATGTGTGCCTATATGGAGGAAATGTATATAGTAAAGCAGCTAAAAGAAATGCTCATTTGTTTATCATAAATATATTCAATGTCCCAAATAAAACATTAGCTGTTAAAAACTACATTCATGTTTGGAGAAAGGTCATAAACAATATATATTCTTCATGTACATATACATGTTTGATATGCAATATATTGCTAATGAATCTGGCAAAATTCCAGGATATTATGTAAACCCTATGTGGTATCTTTAATGATTATTCAGGCTTTATTACAGTTCTGCAGATGGCAGACTAAAACATTGCATAAGTATTGCATGTTATTTTAGGCCTACTGTACATCAGTGGAGGCTCCTCAGAGGGGGACCTTCCTCAGTGAATTTCATAAAAATAAAAAGTGAAAAGTTGACCCTTTTTAGATAAAACTATACTAAATATATTCACATGTCAACAAATATTTAAAACACACTGTTTTGCAATGAAGGTCTACGGTAGCCTCAGCAGCACTCTGTAGGGTAGCACCATTGTGTAGCCGGAGGACAGCTAACTTCCAAGCTAACTTCTGTCCGTCTCTGGGTACTTTGACTTCAATACAAAACCTAGGAGGCTCATTGTTCTCACCTCCTTCCATAGACTTACACATTAATAATGACAACTTCCGGAGGATGTCCTCCAATCTATCAGAGCTCTAAATTATGTTAGAGTGGTTAGTGGTCATCTATTTAGGCAAACTTATTTGTATGTACAGTGCATTCGGAAAGTATTCAGACCCCTTCACTTTTTCCACATTTTGTTACATTACAGCCTTATTCTAAAATTGATTACATTTTATTTTTTCCTCAAATCTACACACAATACCCCATAATGACAAAGTAAAAACATATTTTCAGAAATGTTTGCAAATGTATATAAATAAAAAAAAAAAAAAATGATATCACATTTACATAAGTATTCAGATTATAGCCTCGAGTCTTGGGTATGACGCTACAAGCTTGGTACACCTGTATTTGGGCCACTCAAGGACATTTAGAGACTTGTCCCAAAGTCACTCCTGCCTTGTCTCGGCTGTGTGCTTAGGGTCGTTCTCTCTGTACTTTGCTCCGTTCATCTTTCCATTGATCCTGATTAGTCTCCCAGTCCCTGCTGAAAAACCTCCCCACAGCATGTTGCTGCCACCACGTTTCACCGTAGGGATGGTGCCAGGTTTCCTCCAGACGAAACGCTTGGTATTCAGGCCAAAAAATCAATCTTGGTTTCATCAGACCAGAGAATCTTGTTTCTCATGATCTGAGTCTTTAGGTGCATCTTGGCAAACTCCAAGCAGGCTGTCATGTGCCTTTTTAATGAGTGGCTTCTGTCTGGCCACTCTACCATAAAGGCCTGATTGGTGAGGTGCAGCAGAGATGGTTATCCTTCTGGAAGGTTCTCCCATCTCCACAGAGGAACTCTAGAGCTCTGTCAGAGTGCCCATCGTGTTCTTGGTCACCTCCCTGATCAAGGCCCTTCTACCCCGATTGCTCCTTTCTCTGAGCTCTACGGACAATTTCTTTGACCCGATGGCTTGGTTTTTGCTCTGACATGTACTGGCAACTGTGGGACCTTATATGGACAGGTGTGTGCCTTTCCAAACAATGTCCAATCAATTGAAATTACCACAGGTGGACCCTAATCAAGTTGTAGAAACATCTCAAGGATGATCAATGGAAACAGGATGCAACTGAGCTCAATTTCGAGTCTCATAGCAAACAGCCTGAATACTTACTATATGTAAATAAGATTTTGGTTTTTTATTCATAATACATTTTCAAAAATGTCTAGAAACCTGTTTTCGCATTTTCATTAGGGGGTAGTGTGTGTAGATCGCTGAGGATTTTAAAAAAAGTCAATTTTAGAATAAGGCTGTAACGTAACAAATTGTTGAAAAAGTCAAGGGGTCTGAATACTTTCCTGAAGGCACTGTATCCATGTTACAGCACTTGTTTACGGAAGGCAGACGGAAGCAACTACCTGTGCTAATTAGCTATCTATGGTGCTCAAACACCTGTGAGTGTGTAACTAGGGAGGAAGTGTATGGGAAGTGTAGTTCGTTGACTGGAGGCACACAGCCGTATGGATCTGACCTTTTACAGTGAGTGTATATTTTTTTATTTGAAATACTGTTTTTGCTCATTTGAAAGATAAGTTCCATATTTTTCAAAAACCGTATTGCAAGCAATGGTTATTGATGATCTGTTTTAACATTTAGAAACGTCAGGATTGTAGTTCACATGGACCCACTGTAAGCAGTGCTTAGCTGAGAACCCTTGGGATAAGAAAGAATGCCTTGGGATCTTGAGAGCAACAAGCAGGCTAAATAAAAACCCTCACAGTAGTATATGCAAATGACTTATTGTCTGCAAAAGCCCATATAAATTACAGCAAGTAGGGACAAACACGTATTGTGTGACTATAAAAATGTTCTGTCTAAATAACTAACCTCACAATAGGCAGTATGGGCTATCATTTCCCGTTGTGAATTACATGTTTGATGTGACCTAGCTTGCGTTATCTCCAATCTTTTTACAGATTTCGACTGAGGGCATGAACATGATCAATTCTGATCCTCGTCAGTTTTACGCCGAAACAGAAGGTGGCAGCAGTTTTAAATTTATGTAATTGTGCCAACTGTCAGGAAGAGGGACGACACAGCGATTTGTAAACATGGCTGTTGAAGGGACCAGCGTGGCCCTACCGCAGTTTCTTAACAAAATACAACTGATAAAACAGGGTGCAGAAGCTCGTGTATATCGAGGGTCATTTTTGGGCAAGCCAACCATTGTAAAAGAAAGGTTTCCGAAATTGTATAGACACCCGTTGTTGGATGAAAAACTCACACATCGCAGAACCGTGCAAGAGGTGCGCTCAATACTTCGCTGTCGAAAAGCTGGTGAGTAGCGTTAGCCCAAGATGTAGCTGAGGAAAGCTCAACTCCGTTCTCTTATATCAAAGAGGAGGTGAGTATTGATAAATGATCGCGCGAAATTCATACTTTTATTTTTTTTTAAACCGTATCAAATACAACCACGGACTTTTTCCTCGTTTGTGTTGCTCAACTGGAGACGTAGCGGCCTTGACCTAAACCTCATGTCAACCAGATGCATTGCGTTCCGTCGGAAGTCATTCATTGTCAGTGGAGCAGTCCGCTACTCTACGTTGTGCGGCACTGCAGTGCGTTGCTTTACCGCGCTGTGGTACGAACGGAAGTACACAGACTCCACCTTGCTAGCTTTTAGCCAACGATTTTTTTTTTATATCCAAGAAAGACCTAGACGATAGGATGTCGTATCAAATGGGAGCAAGTTAATCATAGTGGGCAGAGCCAAGCACGAGTTTGTGAGATCCTATTGGCGCATTCAGTTGCATATTTCCGTTATGGAATGTCTGAAGTTCATGTGTGCATTAACTTAATTCGACCTTGCACTCCTAAACGTCATTTAAAAAAAAAACTTTTGCAAAGGGTAAAGTCTTGGAGATTGTAGTTTTGGAAACATAAAACTGTATGGACATCAAATGTTTAATCATTTAGAAAATGTGTCTGCCAAAATCCATCTCATTCCATCTTCTCCCACTGCCTGCCACTAAGCTTTCTCTCAGTGGATGCTTCACATTTAGCCTATACAGTGCATTTGGAAAGTATTCAGACACCTTCCCTTTTTCCACATTTTGTTACATTACAGCCTTATTCTAAAATTGATTAAATTATTTCCCCCCCCTCAAATCTACACACAATACCCCATAATGACAAAGTGAAAACAGGTTTTCAGAAATGTTTGCATTTCTGTTAAAAAAACATACCATATTTACCTAAGTATTCAGACCCTTTGTTATGAGACTTGAAATTGAGCTCAGGTGCATTCTGTTTCCATTGATCATCCTTGAGATGTTTCTACAACTTGATTGGAGTTTGCCAAAAGGCACCTAAGGACTCTCAGACCATGAGAAACAAGATTCTCTGGTCTGATGAAACCAAGATTGACGTCTTTGGCCTCAATGCCAAGCCTCACGCCTGGAGGAAACCTAGCACCATTCTTATGGTGAAACATGGTGGTGGCAGCATCATGCTGTGGGGCTTTTTTTCAGTGGCAGGGACTGGGAGACGAGTCATAATCGAGGGAAAGATGAACGGCGCAAATTACAGAGGGCTGCAGAGCATTCAGAACCTCAGACTGGGGAGAAGGTTCACCTTCCAACAAGACAATGACCCTAAGCACACACCCAAGACAACGCAGTAGTGGCTTCGGGACAAGTCTCTGAATGTCCTTGAGTGGCCCAGCCAGAGCCCGGACTTGAACCCGATCGAACATCTCTGGAGAGACCTGAAAATAGCTGTGCAGCGACTCTCCCCATCCAACCTGACAGAGCTTGAGAGGATCTGCAGAGAAGAATGGGAGAAACTCCCCAAATACAGGTGTGCCAAGCTTGTAGCATCATACCCAAGAAGACTCGGCTGTTATCGCTGCCAAAGTTGCTTCAGCATAGTACTGAGTAAAGGGTCTGAATACTTATGTAAATGTGATATTTCAGTTTGTTATTTGTAATTAGCAAAAAAAAATACTAAACCTGATTTTGCTTTGTCATTATGTGTGTAGATTGATGAGGGGGGAAAAACAATTTAATACGTTTTAGAATGAGGCTGTAACGTAACAACATGTGGAAGAAGTCAAGGGGATCTGAATACTTTCCCAATGCACTGTACATCAGGTGAAATATCTGGCTCATTTTTCTTTCTGTGTTTTAGCCAGTTGAAAAATGAAGCACATATACGGAAAATGCGGGCTAGACATCCAGCAAAACCAGTGGTGGAAAAAGTACCCAATTGTCATACTTGAATTAAGATTCCTTAATAGAAAATGTCTAAAGTGAAAGTCACCCAGTAAATTACTATTTGAGTAAAAGTCTAAAACTATTTGGTTTTAAATATACTTCAGTGTCAAAAGTAAATGCTTCCTGTCATCCAGGACCTCTATACCAGGTGCTGTCAGAGGAAGGCCCAAAAAATGGTCAGACTCCAGCCACCCAGGTCAGACTGTTCTCTCTGCTACTGCATGGTAAGCGGTACCGAAGCACCAAGTATAGGTCCAAAAGGCTTCTTAACAGTTTCTATCCCCAAGCTATAAGACTGAACAGCTAATCAAATGGCCACAGTGCAGCTACTCGCTGTTTATTATCTGTGCATAGTCACTTTACCACTACCTACATGTACAAATGACCTTGACTAACCTGTAACCACGCACATTGACTCCATAGAAGTAGGCCAGGTGGGCCTGCTATGGTACTCGGTCTCGCGCGCTCCGTCTACATTAACAGGACAGAGAAACCAGACACGTGCTCATTGCTGACATGGAGCGCGTAAATGATGGTGTGAAATAAACCAACATGTGTTTCTCACAAGTGTAGCAGGTTCCTCACTCTGCAAATGACGTTTCCACTCCGAAAACGAAATGACTAATTAATACATGCATTAACAGGATATAATGTAGGCTAACCAAATGACTGGGATTCATGGTAAATTGTCTGTTTTACAAACGGTAGGTTACCACATGAGTATTCATAAAAGTGCATTGCGTGCCGACACTGTATGGCCTAGGCTACTATTATATTTTGCGGGGTTATGATGTGTGACAGAAAAATTACATATTTACCTGATTTGTTGGATATTTAACAATTATTTACTTAACAAACACTGAGATATTTCTGTCCTACTAATGCTGTGTTTTATGGTCTCAACTGTAGCACCCTGCAGCTAATCTGGGTGTATAGTTTTACTAGAGATAGCTTGAGTGTGCAGTTGACTGCTTCATTATTGCAATAATAAGCGATATTAAATAAAGATGATTGTTTGAAGAAATGTCTCCCTCAGTATGAATTTCCATGACAGATGGAAGCATTTTTTTTGTCTCGCCTAAAACGGCATATTGGCCAGGTGTTTGTGTGTGTGTGTGTGGGCCAGGACTAAACATAATCATTGTTGATTAGTCTATAAATTAAGAAAAGATTCCATATCAAATTATACCATGCCAGGTTCAGCAAGCAAGAGCAAGCCTGTATCTCTCCTCCAATAGGCTATTAGTAGGCTAAAGAAAATAAGTCGAAATAAGTGTCCAACAAGCATTTGTATAGTCTGGCTTTTCCTGGGACTGTACAAGATTTAAGAGGAATAGCCGAGGGTCCGGAGTGTGTGGCCCAGAGTGTGGCCTGGAGGAACGCACAGATCTGCCATTTCATAATCTGTTTAACTTTATTTTCAGGCACTTTCACAGATAAATATTTAGCCTATGCACTAATATTTAGCTAATGAATGGCCTAACATTTAGCTTCTTACTTCAGTTACACATCACTATTCTCTCTCTTCCAGCTGTTTCCGTGCGCAATAGTCTATAGGCCTATGCACGCCTCTCCGCAGTAGGCAATTCCTCTTCTCATGAAATCCCAGCAAAAGCTATAGGACATTTATTTTTTATACTAGGCCTAATAGTCTATTTGGGGAAAGAAGCAGGCTTGCTCTTGCTAATTGTTGAATGTTAAACAGGCCTACAGCATAGGCCAAATTAACTGTTGTATGCAGTCCGCACTGTCATGAATGATTCAACTGAAAATCAGAGGGAGCAATCTTTGGACAAGAGGTAGTGAGTGACCACAGGTGTTCTATGCAATCATTTTTCATCTTGAAATAAATGTTAGTTACAGAGCTGCTTCTCACTACACAGGTGTCCAGAACTGGACAGCTGTCAAATCTTTCCAATACAGGATGTTGATGATTGCTAGGCCTATACTGTTCTAGCGCAGATTATATACAAAAGTATGTGGACACCCCTTTTTTAAATGAGTGGATTCGGCTAATTCAGCCACACTCAATGCTGACAAGTCTATAAAATTGAGCACACAGCCATGCAATCTCCATAGACAAACATTGGCAGTAGAATAGCCTTACTGAAGAACTAAGTGACTTTCAACGTGGCACCGTCATAGGATGCCACCTTTCCAACAAGTCAGTTCGTCAAATTTCTGCCCTGCTAGAGCTTCCCAGGTCAACTGTAAGTGCTGTTATTGTGAAGTGGAAACGTCTAGGAGCGACAACTGCTCAGCCACGAAGTGGTATGCCACACAAGCTCACAGAACGGGACTGCTGAAGCGTGTAGAGCGTAAAAATCATCTTCTGTTGCAACACTCACTACCAAGTTCCAACCTGCCTCTGAAAAGTTCAGCGCAATAACTGTTCATCGGGAGCTTTGTGAAGTGGGTTTCCATGGCCGAACAGCCGCGCGCACACAAGCCTAAGATCACCATGTGCAATGCCAAGCGTTGGATGGAGTGGTGTAAAGCTCATCGCCATTTGACTCTGGAGCAGTGGAAACGCGTTCTCTGGAGTGATGACTCGTGCTTCATCATCTGGCAGTCCGAAGGACGAATCTGGGTTTGGTGGATGCCAGAACGCTACCTGCTTGAATGCATATTGCCAACTGTAAAGCTTGGTGGAGAAGGAATAATGGTCTGGGGCTGTTTTTTATGGTTCGGGCTAGGCTCCTAAGTTCCTGTGAAGGGGAATCTTAACTCTACAGCATACAATGACATTCTAGACGATTCTGTGCTTACAACTTTGTGGCAACAGTTTGGGAAGGCCCTTTCCTGTTTTAGCATGACAATGGCCATATGCACAATGCGAGGTCTGCACAGAGCCCTGACCTCAACCCCATCAAACATCTTTGGGATGACTTGGAACACCGATTGTGAGCCAGGCGTAATCACCCAACATCAACGCCTTACCTCACTAATGCTCTTGTGGCTGAATGGAAGTCCCCGCAGCAATGTTCCAACATCTAGTAGAAAGCCTTCCCAGAAGGAGGAAGGAGATGTTCGAGCACGTGTCCACATACCTTTGGCCATGTAGTGTACATATCAGATAAGATACAAGCCTGTATATCCCTGATCTGTATTAGTGTCTAATTATACCCCCCCTTCTCTCTCATCCCCACCAATATATATCTCTCTCTCTCTTTCTTCAGGAATATCTGCACCAGTCGTCTACTTTGTAGACTACACCTCCCACTGCATCTTCCTTGAAGACATCGTCGGCTCCATCACCGTACGAGACCACATCGCCTCCACACAGCTGTCCTCTGCCCAGAAAAGCCCAGTGGAACGCCTGGACCAGCTCGCTCAGAAGATGGGTCAGATTCTAGCCAAAATGCACGATGAGGACGTTGTCCATGGAGACTTGACCACTTCCAACATGCTGTTGAAGGCGGGCGCTGAGAGCGGAGAGACGGAGCTGGTCCTCATTGACTTTGGCCTGAGCTACATATCGGCGCTGCCTGAGGACAAGGGAGTGGACATGTACGTGCTGGAGAAAGCTTTCCTCAGCACCCACCCCAACACTGAGGCTCTGTTCGAGAAGCTGCTGAAGGCATATGCAGCCTCGTCCAAGAAGTCCCACGCTGTTATCAAAAAGCTTGACGAAGTTCGACTGAGAGGGAGAAAGAGGTCGATGGTCGGCTGAGAGGGAGGAAGAGGTCGATGGTCGGCTGAGAGGGAGAAAGAGGTCGATGGTCGGCTGAGAGGGAGGAAGAGGTCGATGGTCGGCTGAGAGGGAGGAAGAGGTCGATGGTCGGCTGAGAGGGAGGAAGAGGTCGATGGTCGGCTGAGAGGGAGAAAGAGGTCGATGGTCGGCTGAGAGGGAGAAAGAGGTCGACGGTCGGCTGAGAGGGAGAAAGAGGTCGATGGTCGGCTGAGAGGGAGAAAGGGGTCGACGGTCGGTTGAGAATAGAAAGGTCGATGGTAGGTTAAAGGGAACCTACGAGATAATCTGTGCAAATGCATTTATAATGACATGCCCTGTTTGGCACTGATTTGTTAAGTTCTATTTGATTTTTGTATGGGAGCATAGAGACTGTCAGTGCCACAATGTTATGTTACTAGAAATATTAGTTTTTGAAATAAAAGACTGCTCGCTTTATTGGTTTGTGTTCTTTCAGTTTAGTATGCTGAGAATCTAGAATGTGGTTCCTCAGTCAGCCCCACACAGTATGCAGGCAATGCTTTCTCAATACTATTTCTATTGCGCCTTTCTGACGCCCACAATCACAATATTCACTGTTACGTAACGAAGTCCATATTTGGTAACTTATGAGCTTTCCTGTGACTCAATTGGAGCATGGGAACGCACTTGACTGAGATCTGTGTCAAAGTTTACTTTCAGAATTGCTCTCCAGTCTCAATACACCTGTCACAGTAAAAAACCTGACGTGATTACCAATGAATAGTAGCTGGGATATTAAAAATGTCACTACGATTCTGCTCCTTATTTTGCATTGTAAAGGTAAGAGGAAAAACTGGCCAGTATTTTGATTGTCTTTGTATTCTAACTACAGGTTTCTTAGGAGTAGTGGGACAAAGGTCAAAGTCAGTCCTCGTAGCGAGCAACAGTATGTGTCTTGGCTACAAAACAAGTTCTTAAACATTTTTCACGTCTAATCTTTATCGTTGCATTACTACATTTATGGGAAGATATCTTACAGTAGCTGTTTATGCTATGCATGTTTTTTATGTAACAGCAGAGAATAGGCTGTTTTATATCCGGCCGTGATTGGGTGTCCCATAGGGTGGCGCACAATTGGCCCAGTGTCGTCCAGGGTAGGCCGTCATTGTAAATAAGAATTTGTTTTTAACTGACTTGCCTAGTTAAATAAAGGTTAAATAAATACATAAAATAAAACGTGTCAGTTTTGATTATGGGCCAGCGGTCGTACCCCCGAGCTGCCTGTGGGGAAATCTGCAAGGAGTGATCTGGTTGTTGGCTTTTATATCCCTGTATACTACCTACCCCTTGAACAAGGCACTTTTCCCCTAAGTGCTCCCAGGGGCGCTGCTCCCAATGTGTCAGGTTGGGTACGATGACAGCAAAAAAAAATTAAGCATATCTGTGCAAATTGACCAAAAAAGTATTGTATCCTATGTATTGAGTGTGAGTCAGGGTGATTATCATAAAATACCTGCCAGCTACATGCTGTAGACTCATGTGAATTTTTTTATATTCAAATACTGCAGCAAGGCACTCAACCCCAAACTCTCATGACTGAGATAAAAATATATTACCTAAACTGGTTTGTGTTTTGGACTAGGTGCAAAGGCCCAGTCTACAAAGAAGATAGCCATCTTAGCTGGCACGGACGTTACCTTAAACTGCTTTTTCAAGAAGCCTGAACGTGTACCACTGGAGAAAATCACGGTTGAGTGGGGGATGATGGTGGATAAAGAAACCATAAAGCACCTAGTGTATACCTTCCAGAATGAGAGCGCCAAGGTGCATCGTGAAGGGTCTCAAGTCGACCAAACGGGGTTGCTTCAGGGCAATGCATCCCTTCGTTTGTTCAACATGACCGTGGCCGATGAGGGATTCTACCGCTGCAGAGTGATCATCACTCCCAACACATACAAAGTTTCCTCACAGCTGGAAGTATCAGGTGCTGTCTGACATGCTGTTTGCCCCTTCTTTTGTGCATTTTATCACCAGAACATTTTAGCCCAGCAGAAAATGAAGCAATGATAGGCAGTGGAGGCTGTTGAAAAGAGAACGGCTCATAGTAATGACTGGAATGGAATGTGTTTGGTACTGTTCCAGTCATTACAATGAGCCGGTCCTCCAATTTTAAAGTGACACCATCCTCCACTGATGCTACAATAGTATTGGTATTTCTGTGAAAGTAAGTGGAATTGTTGAGAATAGGCCTCCAGTAGTATCCTAATGGATGTACCTTATTGTTTACATAATGACATGGCTTTACCTTACACACACAGGCCTAGTTCACAACTTCACACTCAGGCTTAGTTCACAACTTCACACTCAGGCTATGTGTACAATGTATTTAATTGTGTGTGAACTAGGCCACAGTGAGGGAAATAAATTCACTCTCTTTACTCCATCTTTCCCCTACAGCCAGACCCTCAGTGTCCCTCCCAGAGACCGCCACGGTGATGGAGGGGCAGGAAAGGACATTGATGTGTGACATCACGGGATTCTACCCAGAGAATCTGGCCGTGACCTGGCTGATCCAAAATGGCTCCCGGGTGGCCCGTGGGAGCATGGCTCGCGGGGCCATCTCGCGGGATGTGTGCACTGGAATGGCTGTGCCCAATCCAGACGGCACCTACAGTGTCAGCAGTCACATCACTGTCCAGGCTTCAGCCGTAGGGAGCGGAGGAGCCATGTACATCTGTCACATCGAACATAGGTCCTACCCTGATGGGAAATACAGCAAAAGCATCTTGTTAACCGTGCAAGGTGGGAAGCCAACAGACCACTCTATCAGCTTTATATTGGGATTCATAACAAATTATACTGTATTTTCCCCATGGGGAAATTTAGCTTGCGGCTCTGAGCATAAATTAAAATATATCATTAAGCATACAAAAGACAAAGACAAATACAGATAATGAATACAATGAGAATTTTAAAAAAAATGCAATTGGGTGTTTTAATAAGGATTCAACTGAACACTACTATACACATAGTGTATTTCAATGGACTGAAAGTCAATTTCAGTGTATTTCTAGTGTATTTTATCAACATGCACTTCTAACTCCTCATCAGATCCAGGGTTTAATGCTGTAACACTTGTGGTAGTTACTAGTCTTGTTAGTGTTCTTCTGGTCTTCTCTGCAATTGGGTGATTTAATAATGATTAAACTGAACACTACTATACACAAAGTCAATTTCAGTGAATTTCTAGTGTATTTTATCAGCTAATCAACATGTACTTCTAACTCCTCTCTCATCAGATCCAGGGTTTAATGCCGTAACACTGATGGTAGTTACTAGTCTTGTTAGTGTTCTTCTGGTCTTCTCTGTCATCGGTGGTGCAATGGTCTTCTACAGGTATTTTTACACAGGTATGTTTACATCCAAGAAGTGATTATTAGATTCAGGTGTGTTCTGTTGGTGAATGGTGACTACTGACAACATGGTGACTACCGACGTAGCATGGTGACTACTGACAACATGGTGACTACTGATGTAGCATGGTGACTACTGATGTAGCATGGTGACTACTGATGTAGCATGGTGACTACTGACAACATGGTGACTACTGATGTAGCATGGTGACTACTGACAACATGGTGACTACTGATGTAGCATGGTGACTACTGACAACATGGTGACTACTGATGTAGCATGGTGACTACTGATGTAGCATGGTGACTACTGACAACATGGTGACTACTGATGTAGCATGGTGACTACTGACAACATGGTGACTACCGACGTAGCATGGTGACTACTGATGTAGCATGGTGACTACTGACAACATGGTGACTACCGACGTAGCATGGTGACTACTGACAACATGGTGACTACTGATGTAGCATGGTGACTACTGACAACATGGTGACTACTGATGTAGCATGGTGACTACTGACAACATGGTGACTACTGATGTAGCATGGTGACTACTGACAACATGGTGAATACTGATGTAGCATGGTGATTACTGACAACATGGTGACTACCGACGTAGCATGGTGACTACTGACAACATGGTGACTACTGATGTAGCATGGTGACTACTGACAACATGGTGACTACCGACGTAGCATGGTGACTACTGACAACATGGTGAATACTGATGTAGCATGGTGACTACTGACAACATGGTGACTACTGATGTACCATGGTGACTACTGACAACATGGTGACTACCGACGTAGCATGGTGACTACTGACAACATGGTGACTACTGATGTAGCATGGTGACTACTGACAGCATGGTGAATACTGAAGTAGTGTGGTGAATACTGATGTAGCATGGTGAATACTGATGTAGCATGGTGAATACTGACAGCATGGTGAATACTGATGTAGTGTGGTGACTACTGACAACATGGTGAATACTGATGTAGCATGGTGAATACTGATGTAGCATGGTGAATACTGACAGCATGGTGAATACTGATGTAGTGTGGTGACTACTGACAACATGGTGAATACTGATGTAGCATGGTGAATACTGATGTAGCATGGTGACTACCGACGTAGCATGGTGAATACTGACAGCATGGTGAATACTGAAGTAGTGTGGTGACTACTGACAGCATGGTGAATACTGATGTAGTGTGGTGACTACTGACAGCATGGTGACTACCGACGTAGCATGGTGACTACTGATGTAGTATGGTGAATACTGATGTAGTATGGTGACTACTGACAGCATGGTGAATACCGATGTAGCATGGTGACTACTGACAACATGGTGACTACCGACGTAGCATGGTGACTACTGATGTAGTATGGTGAATACTGATGTAGTGTGGTGACTACTGACAGCATGGTGAATACTGATGTAGCATGGTGACTACTGATGTAGTATGGTGACTACTGACAACATGGTGAATACTGATGTAGTATGGTGAATACTGATGTAGCATGGTGAATACTGATGTAGCATGGTGACTACCGACGTAGCATGGTGAATACTGATGTAGTGTGGTGACTACTGATGTAGTGTGGTGACTACTGACAGCATGGTGAATACTGATGTAGTGTGGTGACTACTGACAGCATGGTGAATACTGATGTAGTGTGGTGACTACTGACAGCATGGTGAATACTGATGTAGTGTGGTGACTACTGACAGCATGGTGAATACTGATGTAGTATGGTGACTACTGACAGCATGGGGAATACTGATGTAGTGTGGTGACTACTGACAGCATGGTGAATACTGATGTAGTATGGTGACTACTGACAGCATGGTGAATACTGATGTAGTATGGTGACTACTGACAGCATGGTGAATACTGATGTAGTATGGTGACTACTGACAGCATGGTGAATACTGATGTAGTGTGGTGACTACTGACAGCATGGTGAATACTGATGTAGTATGGTGAATACTGATGTAGCATGGTGAATACTGATGTAGTATAATGACTACCGACTTAGCAAGGTGACTACCGATGTAGCACGGTGAATACCGATGTAGCATGATCATTGTCATAATATTTGTGTATTTTTCCTCAGTTCCTCCCAGCATCTCTGACATCATCAAACCCACCATCGTTTATGCCATGAAGCCGACCAACTTAAAATGCACCATTAAAAGAGTACGACTTAGAGAGCTCAAAGTGAAATGGTACAAGATAACAGCCAATAGGGACTGTAACGCAGCTTCCAATAGCCAATCAACGGCACTGTTGAGCCGCAAGGACCTGAGTGACCAGGCTAACATCAGCTCTGAGAGCATGCATCACGTGTCCACCCTGTCCGTCTGTTTGTCAGTCAGTGAGGACCAGGCTAAGTACCTGTGTGTTGTGTTGTACAGAGGCAGGAGGATCACCAGGGAGACCACTGTGAGTGTAAAAGGTAATGTAATAATGTAATGGAATAATTATAATAATTTAATAACGTAATGTAACCAGTACATCATGCTGAACTGTTCTGTGTTTAAAGTCAAGTAGTTGTACAAGCTTGAAGTGGGTCTTGAGAGCAATACAAATGAGTGGACATATTAATATTATATATAATATTTTATATACACTGTCATTCATAAAACACAACCAAAAAAGTCCATCCAACTGAATTTGTACCAATATCTAGAAATGTGCCACTTTTGACTTAACACACTGTTCCCTTTTCCTTATCCCCAGTGACTCCATCGTTCTTTCACATCTCCAGCATGCCTCAGATCCCAGAGGTGAAGAGGTTGCTGGTGCTATGCTGTCGGGTCGAGAAGTTCTACCCGGACGACCTCCATCTCGAGTGGTCGAGAAATGATGGGGAGCAGGTGGGGACAGCCACTAACTATGGACCGTTCTCTGACCACGAGCGGATGTACAGCATGTGGAGTAAGATCGAACTGACAATAGCTCAGGAAGACGAGAGGGCGGTCTACACATGCCGCTTGTATCACTCCAGTTTCCCCGGGCCAGGATACAAAGACGTTCTCTATCATATCAACACACAAGGTAACTAATCAAAGACATGCTGTTCTTTTTAGCACAGGGGTCACAAACTCATTTTGACTGGGGGGGCACCAGTTTGAGAACTCTATTTTAGTTACGTTTCTACATTTATCTCACAAATGTATTCAGACAATCAAAGCTAGTCTATATGGTGGTAATTGTCATAATGTGTAGATGAAATACGAGTTAGAGGGCAAGTTTACATCCTGGAAATGGAATTCTATTTGTTGGTTGTCCTAATTTTGCTCAGAAGGGATCAACAGACAGAATATAACAGTTGTTATTCAAGATAGTCTTCCCCTGATAAGTTGATAGTGTCTTCTGAGAACTTTTTTGTGCAAACGTGATGTGTCATCAGTTATGTTAATTTGGGCTTATCATAGCAAAACTATTTTTGCAACTGAAAATGAAAATGATCATTTCTTATTGGACATGTCCAAGTACTCCCTCCCTGTTTCAGGCAATTTTATTCAATTTGATGCCTACTGTAATGATTAGGATCCATGTGTCTTCTTCACCAGGTACTCCTCCAAGTGTGATGTTCATCAAGTGTGAGCCACTACTCCCTCTGCTGGATGAGGAGTGCACGCTCAACCTCTGCATCAAAGACTTCTGTCCTGAACAAGTGTCTGTCACATGGTTTAAGGACGGACAGACGGTCCCCAACAGCCAGTTCTTCAACTCCCCACCCAGCCTCAACGTCAACGGCCTCTACTCTATGTGGAGCTTCCTCAAACTGAGCCCCACCATGGAGGACTACGGCTCAGAGTTCAGGTGCAGGGTGGTCCACAGTGCCCAGAAGGAACCAGAGGAGAGGGTGTTCACACATCACATCTCATAGTCACCTAGTCAAGGGAAGTCAGACCTTTGTTCAAATACTTTGTTTGCACTTTTGGGACTTTTCTATTGGTTCCATTACAACAGGAAAGCTCAATAAAGGATGGCTCAAGTATTTGAAATGATTTCAAGTAGTATTTGAACCCAGGCCTGGGATGTATATAAGGATATTACAGCTAAAGTATATAGTACACCTAAGGTTATTTTTGTAAATTAATTTGATGCATTTATACTTGTTTTGTTAATTCCGTTCACTTTATCTTCTGATAGACTGTAAATATTGAACTGAAAAAGGTGCTTGCCCTGAACTGTCGTAGCATACTAGATATGCTCATGAAATGTGGGGCCTAAACTAGGAAAAGTGTCAGTACTACACCTTTTATATTGAGGTAAGTTAATCTAACAAACACAGGTTTGTAACCCTTTACACTTACATCCTGCATACGGTATGAAAATAGCAGATTGATCACTATAAACACTTCAATTGGGGCGGCAGGTAGCTTAGTGGTTAGAGCGTTGGGTCAGTAACCGAAAGGGTGTTAATCGAATCACTGAGCTGACAAGGTAAACATCTGTCGTTCTGCCCCTGAACAAGGCAGTTAACCCACAGTTCCTAGGCTGTCATTGTAAATAAGAATTTGTTCTTAACTGACTTGCCTAGTTAAATAAAGGTTAAATATTATCATTATTATTATCTTAATAATAATAAAAATATGAATAAATATTTTTAATAATATATTTTTTAATAGTAACAGATTAAGTCAGAGCTCTGGGTCTTCGGTTTTCATGTATTGATTTATTAGGGACAGACAAATTAAATATTAACACATTGAATCATCAATCAGTACCTAGATGGGTTTTAAAATGGTAAAAAAAAGACAAGAAAACAAGAACTAATCAAAACAAACAACTGCCAAAGCAGCAGCTATTCTTCCTGGTTTCCAGCAACATTAAGGCAGTTTATACAATTTTTAAAACATTACAATACATTCATAGATTTCACAACACACTGTGTGCCCTCAGGCCCCTACTCCAAAACTACCACATATCTACAGTACTAAATCCATGTGTATGTATAGTGCGTATGTTATCGTATGTGTGTGTATGCATGTGTCTGTGCCAATGTTTGTGTTGCTTCACAGACCCCGCTGTTCCATAAGGTGTTTTTAAAATCTAATTTTACTGCTTTACAGTTACTTGATGTGGAATAGAGTTCCATGTAGTCATGGCTCTATGTAGTACTGTGTGCCTCCCATAGTCTGTTGTGGACTTGGGGACTGTGAAGAGACCTCTTGTGGCATGTCTTGTGGGGTATGCATGGGTGTCCGAGATGTGTGCCAGTAGTTTAGACAGACAGCTCGGTGAAATGGTTATTTCCTTGATTTACTTTAAAACAGTTTTTTCACTTTCTGTGTGTAACATTAATACCCACAGACATGACTGCTCAAGGCTAGGGATGCAAAACTACCAGTAATTTACCAAAGTTACCGGAATTTGCAGTAAATTTGGTAATTAAACAGGTAATTTATACTTGAATGACTTAAAGAAATATATTCATTTAAAATGTGTCTTAATCTTTACATCTGTGTACATGTTGTCCATATGGTTCAAGAGAAAATACCCTAATGAAAAAAGCTAATCAACTATTACATCTTCAATTAACTCTGCAGCGTCTTTTTTTTCATAACTGCCACCACTTCGGCCCCAAAACAAAGTCATAGTAAAATAAATAACAGCATGGAAAAAATGTAAAGGATATTCCATCCTGAAACCCTGATCATGTTTTACAGTGTTGTAATTCTATTTTTTTATTTTATATTTAAAACATCTTATTTTATATATTTTACATGGACCTAAAATCCTTGAAAGTTTAGAAATTCCTGGTTGTTCAGTTGCCAGAAAATGAGGCTTTCCAATTGGTTCTAACACACTGAATTCTGTCAGATAAATATGAATCCATACATGTTAAGGCATTGGGAGAGAAATTAAACTTTGAATGTTTTGAAAGTAGAACACGGATTTACAGTATAAAATACTTTTTGCAAATCTAAAAACACAGGTCCTACCACTCCCCCTTTGTTAAGTTAATATTTTATCTTAAAAATAATATAAAATATCTTGCACAGTTGCCCCTATCAGCTGAATTTTGTAGTGGCTTTTACGTTTCCCAGCAAGAAAACCAAATAATGTCACTCAAACAAAAGGGGGAACTAACAAAAAGTCACTGACCACAACCAAAATGAAACAAGTGGGATTGTAGCAGTGGTGTAAAGTAAAAATACTTTAAAGTACTACTGGGTTGTTTAATATAAGGAATTTGAAATGATTTATACTTTTACTTTTGATACTTAAGTATATTTAAAACCAAATATTTTTTTACTTTTACTGAAGTAGTATTTTACTGAGTGACTTTCACTTGAGTCATTTTCTATTAAGGCATCTTTACTTTTACTTAAGTATGACCATTGGGTACTTTTCCACCACTATTTTAGGTGGGGTTCTGAAAGACACTCATGGGGGTGTCCACTGAAAGTTGACTAGCAACAACAACGAACGTAAGACACCCAACCTGAGCGCCCACTAAATTTGCAGAAGAGGCAATCAAAAGAAAAACCCACACCAAACTGAAAGACAGGAAGCAGACCAAAAAGTGGAGCCAAATTAAAACAGGGAAGATCAGACAAAGGAATGTTTTTCTAGAAATCAAATGGGGAGAGCCAACTAAAGGTGTTGACCCTCCACATCTCTCAAGGCAACTGGAGCACTGGGCCAGCCACTCTTAAACCTCGGCCAGCACAGGTGAAACACCTTCCGACTAACGAGATGGACGAAAGTCCAACATCAAAACATAAATGGAAAAATCTTTAAAAGAAAACCTAATCATGAATAACTGTTTCATGGTTCGTAGACTGCTTTCATGGTGAGGAACCATCTAACATTAAATTGTAAAATACTGAACTTTTAAGGTCCCTTTCTTCAAAAAGCACATCCTTGTGCCTGTACCCTTGGAGCACACTCGATGGCCTTCCCACTTCTGACACCAATGTTACAAAGTCAGAAGGTAGTAGACCTGACTGGGGCTTGAACCCAGGACCCTGCGGCTGTCAACCCAACACCTTAGCTGTTACGCCAAGAGATCCAAACCTCTTGACAAGGTCGCTAGGTGTCACCATGTAATACCAGTACAATTGGAAAGAATGTTTCTGCATCTCTTTCAAGCTGGCTACAACAATTTTGGGGTATCTTTGGAGAGCTCTTAGACCATTGGTTTCTTTTGTCCATGCAACACAATGATTCTCCTAGGAGAAGAACATTCCATGTGCCATTATTATTTGTTTTAAAAAGAAAAATAGAAAATAGATAGGCTTTATTGACATTACTATTTGCCCTCGAAAGAGAATTTCTGTTGCACCTTTCCCCCTACAGAAACAATATCTACAAGACCTATACAAAACTTACAATAGCAGAACACATTTAAAGGTGCAGGCTGCCCGCTACTCGTTTTGGTAAGCAGCTGAGGAATGGGGCTGGAGTCATGTAAAATGAACAAACAGAGCTGTGGCTGCAAGGACTGACCATCCATGAGATCTAAATGATCCTTTTAACCATGTTTTAAAGTTTGTTCACATTTACAAACTGTCTTCAAGAATCAATGACTACATATCATTAATGTAAAAGTCCCAAAAATGGATTCACCAATTGCAAACTGTACCTTGAAAGGTCCATACACATCGAGATGTGGGTGGGCAGTTTTATCTGTAGATAATGTTAATGAGTTTAAAGACAGTTGTCAAACTATCTCTTGGATACAAACACTGTGCAGATTCTACGAGTGATGTCCTGGAACCAAATTCACAGCTTCCCAGAGACTGGCTATGGGATCTGTCATCTTCATTCACTGTGGAACAACACAACAAGATGGGGAGTTGGACACCGGAAGTCAGAAGTCGGAGTAAGATAATAGAAATGAAGTGAACAGCTTATTGCTTACTGTTAGGAGGAAGCCACTGATGGCACTCTGCTCTCTTTCCTGGTTTTGTCAGCATCATCAGCTCTCCATTTCCTCCTGTGACTCCTGAGCTTATCTCAGATTCAGCTATGGAGCTCAGGGAGCCATATGCAGAGGTTCTCTGAGACTGGCTGTCAGATCTGTCATCTCCACTCACTGTGGAATAAAACAAGAACATTGAATAGTGTGTGGTATTTAGCTAAATGAGAACCAGAGTTGATCAACCTAATCACAATGGTTTTAAAGTAAACATTAAAATGACAATGTTCATGTTGGATAAATGTGTTATTTGAATTTTGGATAGATTATACATGTTTTTATCAAATGTCAGATTCCCAGAAATATACTCTACATAGACCCCTGTACATCTTAGTCAGAATTATTCTTACTGTTTGGAGGAAGCCACTTCATACTGTCAGCTTACCTGATTGGTGCAGATTGTTTGATCTGATCAGGAAACACATCTCCACTGTTTCCTGCCACCATCTCTTCTATCTTCTCCAGCAGCTCTGTGACCTCAGAGCCATCACCCTCATTGACATTGTTAAGAACATGGTACTTGCTTCCACATTTCTCAACAAGCCACTGGAGGGCCTTCCCCTCACTTTCAATATGCTGTTGAATGGCTGTGTTTCCCAGACAGCCCCCATAGGTGAACAGCACTATAGTGTGACTCCAGACTGTCTCACTGAGAAGTTCCAGGTGTTCCTCTACTGTTCTTCTTTCTTTCTCTGTGAATGAAACATCCCCCCGTATGACCAGGAGGAGAGTGTAGGGTCCTGGGGGACACAGACACACTGTGCATAATCTCCTGTTTAACCATTCTAGGAGTGAACTCTATGGGGAGATTTCCCCACCAGCCTGGAGTGTCGACCACAGTGAGCTGCCTCCCTGCTACTTTTGAGCACTGAGCAGCTACCCTCAGGCACTCCTTTCTGCCCAGGATGGTGTTACCTGCTGAACTCTTCCCAGATAATCTAGTCACCTGGCAGAGAGATAGAACACCGACTTTTTAGGTGATGACATACATGACTATAAGAATTAAATGGCCGTTGTTCGGAATAAACTGTTTGCTAAATTGATATTCCATTGACTGTTGCCATGTACATGAGACATACAGTATGTTGTAAGGCCTTAGCTCTGTGAAGGAAATTATAGTATATTGTGACACAGAGCAAAATAGGTAAGTTTTTCAGCTAAATAACTATAAAATGTGCAAAAATGGACAAAAATGTCATTAACTTCAGATAAACATACCCATTAGTCTCACAATGGTCTCGCTCTGTTGCCTCACCTTCATCAGTCTCCGTTTCACTCCCTCATCCTCTGCTTTCCTTCTGTCTTCAATCTTTTCTAGTATCCCTCTCTTTAGCTTATAATGGCCTCTGTTTACTGTCACCATCTTTTCTATCTTCTCCAGCAGCGCTGTGACATCTCCCCTGTTCTTAGTGTTAAGGACATGATACCTGTTATCACATTTCTCAACAAGCCCCTGAAGGGCCTTCCCTTCTCTCTGAATATGCTGCTCAATGGTTGTTTGTCCCAGTCTTTTCCCATAGGTGAACAGCACTATAGTGTGACTCCAGACTCTCTCACCGAGAAGCTCCAGGTGTTCCTCTACTGCTTCTCTGTGCTCCTCTGTGAATGAATCATCCCCCCGTATGACCAGGAGGAGAGTGTGGGGTCCTGGGGGACACTGAGACACACTGAGCACAATCTCCTGTTTAACCAGCTCAGGAGTGGACTCTACGGGGTCATATTCCCACCAGCCTGGAGTGTCGACCACAGTGACCTGGAGTGTCGACCACAGTGACCTGGAGTGTCGACCACAGTGACCTGGAGTGTCGACCACAGTGACCTGGAGTGTCGACCACAGTGACCTGGAGTGTCGACCACAGTGACCTGCCTCCCTGCTACTTCTTTCCGTCTCTTCACACACTGAGCAGCTCTCCCCAGGTCAAACTCATCTCTGCCGAGGATGGCGTTTCCTGCTGAACACTTCCCAGATAATCTAGATCCCAGCAGCACAATCCGCAGCTCTGAGAGATGGGGAAAGTTACCTGGCAGCATGAAACATTTGATCATGTTAGCATTCATTTTCCATGTATTTGTTCAGGGCAGCAGTGCATTTACATTTACCTGGGAACTAATTTATCTAAATTTGTAATTTCAGCGTAACTCAGTTCTTTAAAAATACTGTATGTTTATTTGTTTTAACATTTTCATGCAAAATCCAACGTGAATAATAAGCTTCACATGAAGTCCAAGGCATATAAATCACAACACTTTTTGATTTCAATGTATCGGTATGCACAATTTATGATATAATTGCTGTCAGTAGACTTTTCTGTCAACTTACTATTTTCAATGTAGTTGGGTATCATTATACATTACATTTGCATATCTGGTCATTTATATTAATAACAGCATTTTGGCAGTCAATATCTATAATATCTCTATTATTCCATGTTCAGTACTTACAATATAAACACCTACAACAAGGCAACAGTAAACATGTCTCCCCCCCAACCTTGGGCCAATTACTGACAACAATTCAAACTAGACTATAGAGCCCCACAGTGGAGGTGTCATAATATCCTAGTGGTCAAACAGGGAAAAGGTTCCAATCGTTTTTCCACAATTCTTTTTTTTTAAACTTCAAATAAGGTCTCTTTTGTGTACGTTTACCCTGGCATGACATTTTGATAACCATGTAAATCTCTCTCAGACAAGGTGGCTTTTATCAATACATTTGGCTCTATTTACTCTCAGATTTGAAAATGCTAATTAGCATCAAAGTAGACATCATGCAAAACTACAAATCCATGCTAGCTCCCGCACGTCGTCTCTAGCTGACACCTTTGCTAGCAGGTATTGTGTCAATTTAAAATTTGCACAAGACAGTTCACAGAATTGTCCATTGAAAGAAATGTTGCCAATTTATTCATTACTACATTAAGCTAACATTATTAGATAGTTAATCCAGAGATTCTTACCTTCTTATCTCATCCAGATCATCATGGCATTTGTAGTTCTTTATGATAGACACATTAGCAGCTAAATATTATTTAATTTTTGGGATAAATACAGGCGATAAAAAGTTACCTTGTCCTAGAGAGATTTACATGATTAGCAACATGTCACGCCAGGGTAAGTCTGCACGAAACACAGCCTTTATTTTATGTGTTTCTAAAATGAATGGTGGAAAAATGATTGTTTGACTGCTAGGTTTTATGGGTATTATGACATTTATGGGTATTATGATACTGTGGTACGCTATACTGATATTGACAAAACGTGCCCGTTATAGCGCCACCATGTGGTCGAAAATGAACGTTCTTGCATATGTTGAGTGAACAGTGTTTGCAACATGTGTACCAACTTTTGTTACAATACGAATATCCGTGACTTATTTATGTGCCAGACCACATGAATGTCTATTGGTCAATAGCGGCCATGCTGTTTTAGGTACTAATCTGGAAAATATTGCGTTGAGATACTTTTGGCCATAGATGCCACATATCAAGTTTTGTGCAGCGTTTTAAGTGTTTTACACAAAATGTAAAATGGCGGAAAATCTATCATCCCTATACCTTATGGGTCAAATGTATTCCTTGTGAGGAGAAGGACCTATGTACCGAATTTCATGACTTTAAGGCCTTTTCTCAATTATATTTGCTCACCTTCTGCGTCCTCTCTCGCCTCCTTTTGAAAAAGGTCCAAGTTAATCGAGGAGAGTCAGCGAGAAGAGTAGGCGAGGAGAATGAATGTGTATGGAAATGCATTTGCTTGAAATTAAATGGTCCTTCTCCACTCGCGCATCATTAGGCAAATTATGTTTACTGGTGTCACGACTTCTGCCGAAGTCGATGCCCCTCCTTGCTCGGGTGGTGCTCGGCGGTCGACGTCACCGGTCTTCTAGCCATCATTGATCATTTTTTCATTTTCCATTGGTTTTGTCTTGTCTTCCTACACACCTGGTTCCAATCCCATTCATTACATGTTGTGTATTTAACCCTCGGTTTCCCCTCATGTCCTTGTTAGTGATTGTTTGTGTGTTATGTGTGCGTGTATTTTGTATCGGTGTGCGACGGATTATTTTTACCCATGTTATTTTTATATTTTGGTTTTGGAGTTTGTTTTTCTATTAATTAAAATACTCCAGTTTAACCAGGTTCGTTTCTCCTGCGCCTGACTTTTCTGCCACCTACACACACGACTATGACAACTGGGGTGGATCCTAAAATAAATGTGTAAAGTGCTCAAAACAAGTTGTTAGTTGTGCAAGACATTTATAGATAAAATAAGTACCATATTGTTTTTAAACGTAGGCATGGTTTTCTGCTCCGACAATAGAACAGCTGATTCAAAGGGGGTGTGGCAGATATCAAAACTCTTCCGGCGTAGGATACACTTGTGCTTGTTCGCCGAAAGGAGGACCCTACTCCGTTCCCCTTCTAACAAATTGACATACTCCTAGACCATTCGACCACATAACAGTTTACGGTTCACGGAGGAGAAAGGAAGGAGGAGAGTGGACAGAGGATTAACTTTTACTTAAATGGGGTGTGACCTTTTAAAGTTTGCATTTTCAATCGCTTGTTAAAGCGCCATCATCTGGCCAATCAGTATAATTTTGTAAAGGCCGAGCCCGGATCTCTATGGCAAGACCATAGAGAATGATAGAGAAAGGATCCCTATATAGTTCCTATTATGGCGTCTGAACGCATGGACAGCACCATTGAGGAAATCGCCATCTTGAAGTTGTCAATTTTCTTCTTCAAGATTGGCTGATCCCTCTTGATGATCCGGTTGGACATTACTCCAAAGAGGGTCGTCAAGAAGGATCAGCCAATAAAGTTGGAAGTCCCACCCAGCTGATAACATGTTAAAACAGCATTTTGGCGACAAGCAGCCTCTATCATTCTCTATGGGCAAGACGCATCATTCATCGAAGTTCAGTCAAAATCAGGCCAGAGCTGTCAGATACTGTGTGTGAAGACTGACGGACACAGATCCACAGTCCCCTGCCCGATTTTACCGTGGGGGATAATAATGATAGGAAGTTACCTGTGTTTAATACTCTGATACACCTTTTTGCTTTTCCTGAGGATACTTGTTCACTTTTTCTTCTTTCTTGCATTCTAGAATCGTCATTCACTCCTGCAGTAGGAAAGAAACTAATTTATCATCTCAGAAACACTCCAGCGATCAGGCCCTTTCCTCCCTCCAAACGATGGCAAAGTTTGTCACAAATCAGAATCAATAGTTGAATTTTAAGTGAAACATATTTTAGCTTACATGACAAACTGTGTTTTTAACCATGATTTTTCTTCCCAGCTGCCTAAACCACCAAAGGCCTTTTCACACTGGATTGTTCTAAGCCCCGGGCTATTTTAGTCCTAGGCTAAGACTGGCCCTGGGCTAGCTTATCCTGTTTTCACACAAGCATTTGTTAACCTTGGAATGAACGTTAGCCCTGGATTCACACTTGTATTCCAAAGCCCTGAGCTAAAAGACAAACACACATGCGACCAACATTGTATCTCTGCCACACGACCATTTTTTATATTTTTTATTTAACCTTTATTTTATTTTTATTTATATTTCACCTTTATTTAACCAGGTAAGCTAGTTGAGAACAAGTTCTCATTTACAACTGCGACCTGGCCAAGATAAAGCAAAGCAGTGCGACACAAACAACAGCACAGAGTTACACATGGAATAAACAAGTGTTCAGTCAATAACACAATAGAAAAAAAGAAAGTCTATATACAGTGTGTGCAAATGGTGTGAGGAGGTAAGGCAATAAATAGGCCATAGAAGCGAAGTAATTAAAATTTAGCAGATTAATACTGGAGTGATAGATGAGCAGATGATGATGTGCAAGTAGCGAATATGTAGCGAGGGCCAGCCGACTAGAGCATACAGGTCGCAGTGGTGGTTGGTATAAGGGGCTTTGGTAACAAAACGGTTGGCACTGTGATAGACTGCATCCAGTTTGCTGAGTAGAGTGTTGGAAGCTATTTTGTAGATGACATCGCCGAAGTCGAGGATCGGTAGGATGGTCAGTTTTACTAGGGTAAGTTTGGCAGCGTGAGTGAAGGAGGCTTTGTTGCGAAATAGAAAGCCGATTCTAGATTTGATTTTGGATTGGAGATGTTTGATATGAGTCTGGAAGGAGAGTTTACAGTCTAGCCAGACACCTAGGTATTTGTAGTTGTCCACATATTCTAGGTCAGAACCATCCAGAGTAGTGATGCTCAAATAATAGTAGAGAGAATGATTTTTTTCAGCTTTTATTTCTTTCATCACATTCCCAGTGGGTCAGAAGTTTACATACACTCAATTAGTATTTGGTAGCATTGCCTTTAAATTGTTTAACTTGGGTCAAACATTTTGGGTTGCCTTCCACAAGCTTCCCACAATAAGTTGGGTGAATTTTGGCCTATTCCTCCTGACAGAGCTGATGTAACCGAGTAAGGTTTGTAGGCCTCCATGCTCGCACACGCTTTTTCAGTTCTGCCCATAAATGTTATCTGAGATATCTACTGCAGCTCTCATCCTCCACATACAACACCCGTTCTGTCAGTCACATTCTGTTAAAGGTCACCAAAGCACACACATCCCTGGGTTGCTCCTCTTTTCAGTTCGCTGCAGCTAGTGACTGGAACGAGCTGCAACAAACACTCAAACTGGACAGTTTTATCTCAATCTTTTCATTCAAAGACTCAATCATGGGCACTCTTACTGACAGTTATGGCTGCTTTGTGTGATGAATTGTTGTCTCTACCTTCTTGACCTTTGTGCTCCTGTCTGTGCCCAATAATGTTTGTACCATGTTTTGTTCTGCTACCATGTTGTGTTTCTACCATGTTGTTGATATGTTGTGTTGCTAGAGTGCTGTATTGTCATGTGTTGCTGCCTTGCTATGTTGTTGTTTTACGTCTCTCTTTATGTAGTGTTGTCTCTCTTGTTGTGATGTGTGTTTTGTCCTATATTTATATTGTATTTCTTTATTTATTTTGAATCCCCGTCCCTGCAGGCCTTTTTGGTAGGCCGTCATTGTAAATAAGAATTTGTTCTTAACTGACTTGCCTAGTTAAACAAAGGTTAAATAAATAAAAGAAAGTCATAAAAAACACACATTCATCAGTAATAAGGTCCTCAATCAGCTGTCTGAATGACCCTAGAGACACCAGAACATCACATTCATCAGTAATAAGGTCCTCAATCAGCTGTCTGAATTACCCTAGAGGCACCAGAACATCACATTCATCAGTAATAAGGTCCTCAATCAGCTGTCTGAATTACCCTAGAGGCACCAGGACATCACATTCATCAGTAATAAGGTCCTCAATCAGCTCTCTGAATTACCCTAGAGGCACCAGAACATCACATTCATCAGTAATAAGGTCCTCAATCAGCTGTCTGAATGACTCTAGAGGCACCAGAACATCACATTCATCAGTAATAAGGTCCTCAATCAGCTCTCTGAATTACCCTAGAGGCACCAGAACATCACATTCATCAGTAATAAGGTCCTCAATCAGCTCTCTGAATTACCCTAGAGGCACCAGAACATCACATTCATCAGTAATAAGGTCCTCAATCAGCTGTCTGAATTACCCTGGAGGCACCAGAACATCACATTCATCAGTAATAAGGTCCTCAATCAGCTGTCTGAATTACCCTAGAGGCACCAGAACATCACATTGAAGAACATTTTGAAGATTGTTCCACAAATAAAGTGCAAGAAAAGTAAAAGCTGATTTACTTAACTCAGTAGAGACCAGAGGAATTCCCAGAATTATCCATCCCTGAGACCTGGTGTGGTAACTCCTATGTCTAAAGTTTAGTAAAGATGTTAGGTACAGTGTTTTTAAAAAAAAAGGTTTTATAAATGAAAACATAGTCATGTATCAACCTATGTGATATGAAAGAGGGCCAACCAACTTCCTGGTAGAGAATGCAGTGATGACTACTAAAATTGTTGCCTGTATTAAAGCGCAGTGCACTATGATAAACTGCATCTAACGGCTATAATGAAGAGGCAGCTGAGTTCATATAGATGTCGCCATAGTCTAGGACCAATAGGAACTTCGACTGAAAAATCTGCTTTCTACTATTTAACAAGAGGCAGGACCTATTTCCATAGAAGGCCATTTTTATTCTCAGCTTATGGACTAACTCATCAATATGCTTTTTAAAAGAAAGCTTTTCATCTATCCAGATGCCCAGATATTTGTAAGCAGGGACACGATCAATATGGACACCATTCAAAGTACCAAGCTTACATCAATTAAACCAATGTTATAAGCAATAAGACACTTATAAACACATTACTTCCCTTTGCTTCTTTCTAGCCTTTGTGATGGTTGGAAATGTATAAACCTTGTTGTCTGCCTGTCTGACCTTGGAAACAATGTTTCACTTTTGAAATGCGATCTGGCCCCGCTATACAGAGAATGCTGTGCAAGGACGATACAACTTTTCGGGACCAGTTGAAATCATATTATTATCATGGATAGCTATACCCATTTAAATGTCAATAGAAACACTATAAAAACAGGTGAAAATTGAACGTTTGCTGCCCTTCCAGCTGCAGTTTGTGGCTTCAGTTGGCTAGCTAGCTAAGAGAGAAGACGTTAGCCCGCCTTCATAGCAATTATTTTTGTTAGCCATAGCAACCAATGTTTTTACAGGGATGAAAGTTTTTGTCCTCAAATGGGAGCACTAGCGGTTCTGGGGGGGGGGGCAGTGCCCCTATGACAACATTTTTGGATCCCCTTGTGGCCCTCCTAAATGTGGAGTATGAAACAATTTTTACATAACTAATTTTTGCTATCGTTCTTTTTTTACATCCATTATTAGACAGTGGCAACGCGGAACACTAATTAACCCACACATTTTCTAGAGCGACGGCTTTAGGCGTAACACAACAGTGACAACAATAACGTCTAATGTAACTGGCCCCTCTAACAGTACAAATGGCCCCAGCTTGGCCCCCCCAGTTGAAATGGTCTTGAACCGCCACTGGATGGAAGGCTGAAATAGTATACATTTATTTATTAAAATAGTGTGTAGAACGCATCCAAGCATATGCATATTCAGTGCAGCTTTTGTGATTGGACAGTGACAATTATATACATTCTTGACCTGTATCACATTTAGGATGTGTTCCTAAATGCAATCTGGAGTGCCGCAGTACACTATATCTTGGGAAAGTATTAAATAATATGGATAAATGAATCAAAATAACGTTTTTAATGAAAATATGTCAACCATTATTTGAATATGTTGGTATCCTCGAAGCCGGTGTTTGGAGGATATATTGGCACGGTTTGCCAGTTCTCAATGTGCCAATATATCCGGAGGGGCCAAACACCGGCTTCTCTGGCATTATCACTTAAATAATGCACGCTCTAGAATGCCCTTCAAGCCATGGATACCATGGGAAGCCAGGCTTCCCGAAAACAATGAATCTTTCATCTCTCTGTATTTCATATTTTTCCATCAATTCGCAAGAGGCTGAATCAACGAAAGCATCAGAGCGAGCGAATCAGCAGCCCTCTGTCTCAGTTTGTGTAGCCCATCTATCTGATGCTGTCTGGACAAAAAGAGTATGACATTGTTGCCACCCGTAGCAATGAATGCAAGGGAAGCCTGAGAACATTTGGCCTCCCTTGATAAAAAAATTAAAAATAGCCCATCAGAGTTGAGCTAAACTGAGTGAGCTCAGTTGGCGCACCAAAAAAAGTGTCAAGGAAAGCAGGTTTGTATTTAGCTTCACACCAATCACATAATATCAAAGTAATTTATAGAAAAATGTTTTATTGTTGCATCTCTTGGTTCAGAAACTATGTGGTGTCGTTGTCCTCCGGTTGCTAGCTAGCTAAAATCGTCCCTTTCCTAAATTAGCCATGGATGGAAGGGGGGATGGAAGGGATTTGGACTTGTGGTTTGACTTAATTCTCCATACTGGCCAGTGATTATAACGGTGATTCTGAACCAACCATAAATGCATACATTGTGCCCCTGGCCTGAGAGGATGGAAGTTCAATATGCATCTACTGTAGATGGAGTAATGTTAACTAGCTGGCCTGGCGCATCGTTGCCATGAAAGGAAGTTAGACTAGTGAGCAAGCATTTTAGCCCAGCCTGGTCTCATTTAGCCAGGTAGTCTAGGACAACATTTTACATTTACATTTACATTTTAGTCATTTAGCAGACGCTCTTATCCAGAGCGACTTCCAGTAGTGAATGCATACATTTTAAAAGCGTGTAGCTACTATTTGACACCAGTCCCAGAAACACGGCGCCAAAATAACCATTATGAACTGGATAGTTTTGTTCCTGGATGCTTATTGGCTGAAAGCCATGGTTGTTTAAGCAATAAGGCCCGAGGGGGTGTGGTATATGGCCAATATTCTGACGGCTAGGGGCAGTTCTTAAGCACGACGCAACATGGAGGGCCAGGACACAGCACTTAGCTGTGATATATTGGCCATATATCACAAACCCCCGAGGTGCCTTATTGCTTAAATATACCATGGCTTTCAGCCAATAAGCATCCAGGAACAAAACTGTTATAAACTGTTTACCAATGGAATTAGAGCAGTAAAAATAAGTATTTTGTCATATTTGTGGTATACGGTCTGATATACCACGGCTGTCAGCCAATCAGCATTCAGGGCTCGAACCACCCAGTTTATAATTAAGCAATAAGGCCTGAGGGGGTATTGTATATGTCAAATATACCACAGCTAAGCGTGACGCAATGAGGAGTGCCAGGATACAGCCCTTAGCCGGTTTTCTGTCAATCATGGCTACCTGCAAGGAAACACGTGCCATCATCATTGCTTTGCACAAAAAGGGCTTCACGGGCAAGGATATTGCTTCCAGTAAGATTGAACCTAAATCAACCATTTATCGGATCATCAAGAACTTCAAGGAGAGCGGTTCAATTGTTGTGAAGATGGCTTCAGGGCGCCCAAGAAAGTCCAGCAAGCGCCAGGACCGTCTCCTAAAGTTGATTCAGCTGCGGGATCGGGGCACCACCAGTACAGAGCTTGCTCAGGTGCTCAGCTTGCGCAGGTGTGAGTGCATCTGCATGCATAGTGAGGCGAAGACTTTTGGAGGATGGCCTGGTGTCAAGAAGGGCAGCAAAGAAGCCACTTCTCTCCAGGAAAAACATCAGGGACAGACTGATATTCTTCAAAAGGTACAGGGATTGGACTGCTGAGGACTGGGGTAAAGTCATTTTCTCTGATGAATCCCCTTTCCGATTGTTTGGGGCATCTGGAAAAAAGCTTGTTCGGAGAAGACAAGGTGAGCGCTACCATCAGTCCTGTGTCATGCCAACAGCAAAGCATCCTGAGACCATTCATGTGCGGGGTTGCTTCTCAGCCAAGGGACTGGGCTCACTCACAATTTTGCCTAAGAACACAACCATGAATAAAGAATGGTACCAACACATCCTCAGAGAGCAACTTCTCCCAAACATCCAGGAACAGTTTGGTGACGAACAATGCCTTTTCCATTATGATGGAACACCTTGCCATAAGGCAAAAGTGATAACTAAGTGGCTTGTGAAACAAAACATCGATATTTTGGGTCCATGGCCAGGGAACTCCTCAGACCTTATCCCATTGAGAACCTGTGGTCAATCCTCAAGAGGCGGGTGGACAAACAAAAACCCACACATTCTGACAAACTCCAAGCATTGATTATGCAAAAATGGGCTTCCATCAGTCAGGATGTGGCCCAGAAGTTAATTGACAGCATGCCAGGGCGGATTGCAGAGAGGTCTTGAAAAAGAAGGGTCAACACTGCAAATATTGACTCTTTGCATCAACTTCATGTAATTGTCAATAAAAGCCTTTGACACTTATGAAATGCTTGTATTTATACTTCAGTATTCCATAGTAACATCTGACAAAAATATCTAAAGACACTGAGGCAGCAAACTTTGTTAAAATTAAGATTTGTGTCATTCTCAAAACTTTTGGCTACGACTGTACATATTCTCATTCACCCCTTTAGATTTGTGTGTATTAGGTAGTTGTTGGGGAATTGTTAGATTACTTGTTAGATATTACTGCACAGTCGGAACTAGAAGCACAAGCATTTCGCTACACTCGCATTAACATATGCTAACCATATGTATGGTCACACTCTCTCTAGCACACACACTCTCTCTCTAACACATTCACTCTCTCACACACTCTCTCTAACACACACTCTATCTCTAACACACACTCTCTCTCTCTAACACACTCTCTCTAACACACTCTCTCTAACACACTCTATCTCACTCTCTCTCTCTCCTCTCTCTCCCTAACACTCTCTAACACACACACTCTCTCTAACACACACACTCTCTCTAACACACACTCACTAACACACACTCACTCACTCACTATCTCACTCTCTCTCTCTCCTCTCTCTCCCTAACACTCTCTAACACACTCACTCTCTCACACACTCTCTCTAACACACACTCTATCTCTAACACACACTCTCTCTCCCTAACACACTCTCTCTCTAACACACTCTCTCTCTAACACTCTCTCTCTAACACTCTCTCTCTAACACACACACTCTCTCTCTCTAACACACTCTCTCTAACACACACTCTCTAACACACGCACTCTCTCTAACACACACACTCTCTCTCTAACACACACACACTCTCTCTAACACACACTCTCTCTAACACACTCTCTCTCTAACAGACACACTCTCTCTCTAACACACACACTCTCTCTCTAACACACACACTCTCTCTCTAACACACACACTCTCTCTCTAACACACTCTCTCTCTAACACACACACACTCTCTCTCTAACACACACTCTCTCTAACACGCTCACTCTCTCACACTCTCTCTAAGAGACACACTCTCTCACACACTCTCTCTAACAGACACACTCTCTCTCTAACACACTCTCTCTAACACACACACTCTCTCTAACACACACACTCTCTCACACTCTCTCTAACACACTCACTCTCTCACACTCTCTCTAACAGACACACTCTCTCACACACTCTCTCTAACAGACACACTCTCTCACACACTCTCTCTAACACACACACTCTCTCTCTAACAGACACACTCTCTCTCTAACACACTCTCTCTCTCACACTCTCTCTAACACACACTCTCTAACACACTCTCTCTAACAGACACACTCTCTCTCACACTCTCTCTAACACACTCACTCTCTCTCTAACACACTCTCTCTCTCACACTCTAACACACACACACTCTTTCTCTAACAGACACACTCTCTTTAACACACACACTCTCTCTAACACACACACTCTCTCACACTCTCTAACACACACTCTCTCTCTCACACTGTTAAAGGAATTTTATATCTTTATGATAACAATCAATAATCAATTCGCCTTGACTAATGCCCAAGGTTTGTAAGACAATGGGTTAAAATAATTAGGCAAGGACTCAGCTTTCTGCAAAAGGTTTCTGTAGCTTTATTCATGAGAACGTTCTGAGGTCAGGATAACAAAACAGTCATTATATAGTTCTTGCTTACTTATGCACATGCATTTACACACAATCTGTTGGTGACCTGCAACCCCCATTGACTTCTCACGCTGTTTATCACATTCTGGCTCAGCCTGTTCCTTTCCTTCAAGGTTAGGAACTCTTTGAAGAGTTACTCCCTTTACCATCTGCCATTGACTCTATACTAATTGCATACACACACATTTCTTTCCCTCTCCAGTGGTTCCTGGACTTTCTGTGACTAATCAGACCAATCGATCACTACATTGATCATTACATTGATTATTCATTAACCATGCTGTATGACTAATAATTCATCATGGTTTATTGATTCATTATTTATTGATTCACCTTTATTAGATAATTCTCTTATCAATTCCACCCTTAAATGATTAAATAATTCACCATGATGATCAAATGCTATATGAGAACCCTACTAATCACATGCTTTATGTAAACACAAATAATCACACGCTATATGGAAACACAAATAATCACACGCTATATGGGAATACAAATAATCACACGCTATATGTAAACACAAATAATCACACGCTATATGGAAATACAAATAATCACACGCTATATGGGAGCACTAATAATCACACGTTATATGGAAACACAAATAATCACACGCTATATGGAAATACAAATAATCACACGCTATATGGAAACACAAATAATCACACGCTATATGGAAACACAAATAATCACACGTTATATGTAACTTAATTGTGATACAAGGATTAAACAAGACCAATACATGAATATTCCTCCTATACTCATCAATGACAGTCCTAGGCCTATTTCCAATTATGACACTTCGATTCAGGATTTTCATCATAATTTTCATTAAAGGAACAGTCTATCTAAACGTTGAAAATTGTTTCATCAAACATTGGCATCTCAAAAATAAAACGGAGCCATCTTCCTGGCCTGGAGGCCCGCATTCGCCATCCCACTGATCGGAGCTCGGAATTGGTCCATATCTCACCATCTGCTGCGTCATCGATCTCTCTAGAGTCCTGGTGATTAAACCTCTCACACATGGGACGAGACAACATCCACACAACACAAACACACTCATACATATGAAAGCAGACCATAATACAGTTCTTACAACACTTTTCTATTTCCCAAACATGGGCTGTGTTTTCAGGAATGTACGTACAGCAATGAACCTAATCATTCTACCTACACTGCCCTCTTCTGCCAATAACATATCGAGAGTCAGTCTATTTTACCAGGTCATGAGGGGGGTGGTGGATAATTGGTCAGAGAACCTCTTTACTGCATCCCCGTTTTCATTCATGAATCTCTGTTGATTATAAAAGATGTCATTAATCCCATCCACATTTTTATTTATTGTCAACCACCAAAATAATGTAGTGTTAAAGCCTTCACATATTTGATTCATAGCTTTGTATTCATCTGGAACTTCCCTGAGGATGCCAATAGCATCCATCTAGACAAAGCTACTCCCATCCTGGTCAAAACTCCTCCTGTGCCTACTTTAGCCTCCTATAACTGGCCTCTGATGACTAACTCGAACTGGTTGGACCAATAACCCCAGGGCGCAAGTTCCTAACCACCCTTTGTGGTAATTTCTGTCGTATGCGTCCTTTTCTCACCATCTTCACATACTGTTTCATGTGTGGCCAGAGAAGGAGTCCGCGGTCCGACATTTCCATTTTCTATCCATCGGTGCTCGCAGAACCGTAGTTCGCAGAACCGTAGCATGCTAGTGCTACAACCTGTGCCGCTTACAAAGTCTTCTTTATGTGCAGGGCAATTGTGAAAAGCCAGTAAAGACTTGAGCGTGTGTGTTCTATATCCCAGTCAACAACTTTGCAGTTCTGGAATGCGTTATGCAGGATGTGCAATCCACAGGACCCAATGTTAATCAGTGATTTGTTGACATCTCTCAACATGTCTTTTTAAAGTATGTTGAACTCCCAGTTGACATTGGGCCCATCTATTGAAAGTTGCAGCAGGTTATTCGTTCCGTTCTCGGATAGGATGTCATTCCTTTTGCTAAGTATATCAACAGCAGAGGAATGTCCCATAAATTTGGAGCTAATGTATTTAGTTTTCACCTCTCCTCCATCCAATATTAGGCCGTCATTGTAAATAAGGATTTGTTCTTAATTAACTGACTTGCCTAGTTAAATAAAGGTTAAATAAAAAAAAAGATATATTCTCACATGCATGCCCATCTGCATTGATTGCAATTGGTGGTTCAGGCTCTGGTCAAACAGCATTACATAAGCCCGTTGTCTGAACAACTCTCTGACTGTGAGGGACTTGAATGATTTAAAGTGCAAGCCCAAATGTACTGAGATATGCACATTTTCTTTCGCCGCATGCGAATCTCCATGCAATTTGGCTGTCCGGGAACAGGGTTGGGAAAACGAGGCTCGTGTCTTCACATGACTTATAAGAATAGTGCGCGTTCGCCACTTTCAGAGCCCACAATACTCCGGCAGCTAGAATTTCATTCTTGTTTACCATGATCAATGTTTGCTTGGTAGCAGAGGAGGTGGTGGGCACGGCGGCTGACCCCGGGTTGAAGAAGCTAGTGATGAGGGTAGAGGTCGTCGTCACGTGCAACAGCACTGAGGTATTTATTTTCTCTTTCATGTGGCAAGTTAGCGCTGCCTCCCCATGTTCGAAATGTTGAAATCTTTGCTGCACATCTTGCATTTTGCACGTCCTGTTTTTTTTTACTTTAGCCAACTACAACTCATACTTCGACATGTGTAGCCAAGCATTGTTGAAGGAACATTTACCTGGCATAGCTAGCTAGTTGTGGATGGGTATTCCAGCATGACAATGACCCAAAACACACGGCCAAGGCAACAAAGAAGTGGCTCAAGAAGAAGCACATTAAGGTCCTGGAGTGGCCTAGCCAGTCTCCAGACCTTAATCCTATAGAAAATCTGTGGAGGGAGCTCAAGGTTCGAGTTGCCAAACGTCAGCCTTGAAACCTTAATGACTTGGAGAAGATCTGCAAAGAGGAGTGAGACAAAATCCCTCCTGAGATGTGTGCAAACCTGGTGGCCAACTACAAGAAACATCTGACCTCTGTGATTGCCAACAAGGGTTTTGCCACCAAGTACTAAGTCATGTTTTGCAGGGGAGTCAAATACTTATTTCCCTCATTAAAATGCAAATCAATTTATAACATTTTTGACATGCGTTTTTCTGGATTTTTTTGTTTTTATTCTGTCTCTCACTGTTCAAATAAACCTACCATTACAATTATAGACTGATCATTTCTTTGTCAGTGGGCAAACGTACAAAATCAGCAGGGGATCAAATACTTTTTTCCCTCACTGTATATGATAAACAGAGAGTAGCAGTAGCGTAAAAGAGGGGTTGGCGGGTGATGGGACACAATGCAGATAGCCCGGTTAGCCAACGTGTGGGAGCACTGGTTGGTCGAGCCAATTGAGGTAGTATGTACATGAATGTATAGTTAAAGTGACTATGCATATAAGATAAACAGAGAGTAGCAGGGGGAGGGCACACAATGCAAATAGTCCGGGTAACCATTTGATTACCTGTTCAGGAGTCTTATGGCTTGGGGGTAAAAACTGTTGAGAAGCCTTTTTGTCCTACACTTGGCACTCCGGTACTGCTTGCCATGCGGTAATAGAGAGAACAGTCTATGACTGGGGTGGCTGGGGTCTTTGACAATTTTCAGGGCCTTCCTCTGACACCGCCTGGTGTAGAGGTCCTGGATGGCAGGCAGCTTTGCCCCAGTAATGTACTGGGCCGTACGCACTACACTCTGAAGTGCCTTGCGGTCGGAGGCCGAGCAATTGCCGTACCAGGCAGTGATGCAACCGGTCAGGATGCTCTCGATGTTGCAGCTGTAGAACCTCTTGAGGATCTCAGGACCCATGCCAAATATTTTTAGTTTCCTGAGGGGGAATAGGCTTTGTCGTGCCCTCTTCACGACTGTCTTGGTGTTTGGACCATTCTAATTTGTTGTTGATGTGGACACCAAGCTACCGCCGACAACATGACGGTCAACGGTCTTGAGTGGCAACAAATCTGCCCAATTAGCTGATTCGAATTCCATACACCCACTCCTGTCGACACACCCACTCGCCCATACTCCAGTCGCCATATTGGGCTGCAGCTACCCATACCTTCAGCAGAGGGCAAACGAGTAAGTGCAATGTCAATGACGGCCAACAGAATTTTTTCTTTAAAATATATTTGTAAACACAGTTTAATTTATTAAATTGCAACCTGAGCACCTTACGTTGACTGTTCAATTTATCCAGAATATGGCGGAAATTACATCTGTAGTCCTGTGATATGCGTCTGGCTAAGTTAGTTCAAGGTTGGGTGCTCGGAATTCCAGGGTGGTGTTTCATTCCTGCTGAGGTCGCCAATACAAACAATGTATGTAGGCCTACTCACTGTTATAAGTTGCTTTAGAAAAACGTGTCTGCTCAGTGGCATATATTATATATATACTATTTATTGAACTCCGCGACCTCACTATTCACTTTACATTTGGAAATACAGTCATACTTGCCATAGCACATGGTAGTGTGTCTGACAGCAAAATGGTGAAATAGTATTACTGTTAAACAACAGGAAATATTCCGTACAGTTGCATCAAACTTTTGTAACAAAACATTTTCTTTATTTATCCTACATATCATACAATAATTTTTAAAGAGTCACAGTTCAAATGGGAACTGAAGCATGTTCCACAAGCAAACCCTCATCACAACTACAGTTTGAACGGAAAACAAATAAAAAAACTGTTTCATGAATATCACAATGGCAATGTTAACCTATAAACAATCATGTTCCAATCAGTTGCATCAACATATTTTGTATTTATGGTCATAATTATGTCATTTTCATCAAATATTGGGTAACCATTTGTGGTGTGTGCATACAACACAAAATCTATTTGGAACTGAACCATAGGCCTAAATGCAAACCATACATTTAATGAACATAAGTAGATGGGATTACAGTATAAAAGGCCTACATTTTATGTTGGGGTTTTGGTTGTAGATAACATTATTTTCACTCACGATAGCAACATGCAAAATATGCTTCAGAAAGCATGCCTTCAGCCTTTTGATTGTCATTCATCAATTTCCAAGACACTAAACAAACATTACAAAGATTACACAAATACTTGGCAGAAGCATAAACACTTGAAGTAGATTGTTGAAATAGATGTTTTTGGAAAGCAATCCACAAACACTGATAGCTACACATTCATGTTGCTCTCAATTCAAAGATTCATAATACACAATTTACAGATACAGTACGTAAGGCATTGGAAGGGGGATGGCAGCTTACTACACTTAAATCATGTTAGGATAAACCTATGCAAACTCAATTACTGCTGAACAGCGTTGGCTATAACTAAATAAGCGTCTGTAATACGGAACTGAGGATATAAGTGGAAGCAAAACAATTGCTGAACATCATGTCACCTAATCTCATACTTAGCGACTTAAATATAACAGTAAAGGGAATTGTCGTGACTTGACTAACATTAATCGTAAGACTTATTTATCTAACTATGTTTAATTGTTACCCGATTTTAAAATAACAATTAACTCATTAGGATCTGGGGCACCATGAGAGCAGTTCTTTAGAGTTACCATCTCCTGAATTAAACTCTAAAAGGTCTTTACCTTTCACATCTATAAACAGTCAACTTATTAAATCATAACCTCGTATCATATCATTCTGAACAGTCGTAACCTCCTAGTCTGCAAAACCTAAGCCTTACTTATGAATGCATGACTTATCACTGTGCAAAGTTGATGTAAAACAATGATCTCGAATGGCTCCTAAAAATCAAATCCCTCTCTTAACAAAAATACTTTCATCATTTTTCATATTACATGCACAACGCATAGGATGGACACGTCATATATGCAGTGGGTATACTTTCCAAGTTACAGTATTTCCTTTATAACAATTTTAATGACATCACAAAATAACAAAGTGAACATTCCCCAAGTTACATGTTAGAAATATTGTTCCAGTATTTCATTTTTGAACGTGTTAGTTTCGTCTGGAAAAGTCTCTTGGGAAAAAAAGGCACATTCCTTTGGTGAATTTGGAGAGGGACCTGAATCTTCTCTCCTTGATTAACAACAGGTCATGAGTTGTTAAACCCCCCCCCCCCAGTTCTTTCCTTCCCACTCACAGCGGGTGAGAGGGGGTCTGATTTAAGTTATTCATTGCAAACCTGTCCCATGTGGCTCAGTTGGTAGAGCATGGTGTTTGCAATGCCAGGGTTGTGGGTTCGATTCCCACGGGGGACCAGTACAGAAAAATAAAAAAGTATGAAATGTATGCATTCACTACTGTAAGTCGCTCTGGATAAGAGCTTCTGCTAAATGACTTAAAATGTAAATGTAAAATCTGACCTATTTGGATTCTTGTGGACAGTCATGACAGAATCAATGCTTTGAAACAAATAATTAAACTCATATGAAGCAATTAATCTGACGTAGTCGATATATATGGTTATAAGTGATAAATATACAGTACCAGTTGGTTGGAACCAAAAATCTAAAATTTGGACTCATCAGACCAAAGGACAGATTTCCACCCGTCAAATGTCGATTGCTCATGTGTCTTGGCCCAAGCAAGTCTCTTCTTATTATTGGTGTCCTTTAGTAGTGGTTTCTTTGCAGCAATTCAACCATGAAGGCCTGATTCATGCAGTCTCCTCTGAACACTTGATGTTGATTTGTGTCTGTTACTTGAACTCTGTGAAGCATTTATTTGGGCTGCAATCTGAAGTGCAGTTAATTGCCAATTTCTGAGGCTGGTAACTCTAATGAACTTATCCTCTGCAGCAGAGGTAACTCTGGGTCTTCCTTCCTGTGGCGGTCCTCATGAGAGCCAGTGTCATCATAGCGCTTGATAGTTTTTGCGACTGCAAAGTTCTTGACATTTTTGGATTGGCTGACCTTTATGTCTTAAAGTAATGATGGACTGTCATTTCTCTTTGCTCATTTCAGTTGTTCTTGCCAAAATATAGACTTGGTCTTTTACCAAATATGTCTATCTTCTGTATACCACCCCTACCTTGTCACAACACAACGCTTTCGACACCTTGTGGAGTTTTTATGAGAAACCATCAACATCTAATACACAAAACAAAACAGTTCATTTTGACAGGAAATCATTTGAAATGTAGGCAATGTGGTCAATGTCTATGTAAAACGCACACTTTTTTTTACTAAGTCAGGAATGACAATAAGGAAAGTGAAAAGAAAATACTGCGTTGGTGGAACCGTTTTCAGCTAAAGTCCCGGTTGGTGAGTATCATTGGGGCGACCAGGGTCCAGGTATAGAGGGTAAGGCACACCCAACTGGAGGAGATCTTCACCCAAACCGCCGGCCACTTGCTGGTCATGGTATTGTAGTCTGCATCAGGACTGTATGGGGGAAAAAAATAAGATTTGTATATATAGTCATATCTGAACAATTGTTACGATGTGAATCTGTAAGATAAATATCCATGGTAAAAGTATTGAGTTGCAGCATTGCTTTGTGGTCACTTTCATTTTAGAGAGATGGAGCTGTCTCCATTGAAATATAAAATGTTGAACTATAAAAGAACACAATATGTAATTAATGTTATTTCCTCTTTAGTGTCAAAACATTGTGGTTCCTCCCTATTTTTAACGTACACAATGGGATCACAAAAGAGGAGTTCAACTTCACGTCAAACCGTGCATGACCAAGCTTGACAACATGGCCGTGTCTGAAAATGTCACTAGCTGTCAAATCCTTGCTCCCTCTGTCCTTATTTTCTCAATTACCTTCAAAGCTCATTAGAGGAGGTTCTCAGAGTGAGAAACCTTGGATCCTCTCCAAGGTGTACCAAGAACAAATCCTCAAAGGGAATTAAGGAAACAAGGACGGAGGAAGCAAAGACGTGACAGCTAGTAACGTATTCAGACACAGCCCTTCACGACGTTGGTCATCTGTGTAGTTTGGCCTTACTGACCTGTACCAGTTGGTGAGAGTCATCATGATGTAGAGCGAAGCCAGGAAGAGCATGAAGTGGAAGAAGAAATAGTTGTACTGGACCGTGTCCCTCTCGTTGTCCTCCACACGCCTGGGACCCTTGCTCCCCGTCCCTCCCTCCTCGTCCGGGGTGCCTGCTTTACTCTCCTCCAGGATCACTGTGTCGTTAGAGGCCATGGTTAACTTGTTCACCTGGCTGGTGCTGGACGAGCGGATGCTGCAAGGAAGTACACATTTATAGGCATTATAATAAGCACTATAATTTAATTAGCAATTATAACATGTAAAGCATTTATAATGATGTGTTCTGACTTTAAAACTTGAAATATGAAATATCCTTATTCATGTTACTGAGGGAGAGAGGGGAATGCAGAGAGTTAACATTCTGTCCGAACATGTTATTGTTAGATATTAGGTATCCTATGGAGAGGAGAAGGGCCACAGTCTGGTTTCAGTTGTTGGGTTGTAATTCTAAATACTTGCTACACCAGAGGTTAATGGTTATCTGTAGGAGGAATGTATATGGTGGGGTCAATGGAGGTTGGATATGAGCCAGGAGCTTGGAATGTTACTGAGTAAATGAAAAGGCAATCACATGGTTGCGGTCACTGATAAGGGTGGAGAGCTCTGGATTAGTGAGGAATGGGGGCCGAGGTCAGGTCAGGTCACATGAAGGAACAGTTTACTACCCATATCACTTAACTTCCTGCCTAGCAACAGAGATGTATTGGCTGTCTCACCATACGAGGAAGGTTTAAATACCAGTTCTTGTGTAAATGTGTTTTTGTCTGTCCAGCTGTCCGACCCATTGGTTTGAGCTTTTCCTAGTTGTCCGTTTTACTCTGTTTATTTAGAATCTAACAATAAGCATGGGTAAGCATTTATAAGTATTTCTAATTATTGTAATGCTTTAATAAAATATAACCAAAGTGGATTGCATTAGCGCTTTTCAGAGTGCTCAAACTGCAAACTGAAATTCTAATTATGTGAACGAGGGAGTCACCACATCCACTAATACTGTGTGGCACCAACAAATGTACATTACTTCTATTCCCCAAACCACGATGTGCTGTAGCTGTACCCAAGTCTGCCTTGCTGACCAATCACACCTGGAGTAGAGAATGCAGAGGATGAAGATGGCCAATCCCACAATGCTCTGGGCGTCCCACCACTGCAGATAGGGGGAGGAGAGGATGGGCTCTTTGGTGCCGATGATCACCACAGTCGTCTGGTTCTCAATCTCCAGTGGGGCCAGCGTGGGCACCAGTGTCTGCTGGAAGATGCTCAGCAGGCTGGGGTTGCATGTACGGTCTAAAGGGGGCCCGGGGGGTGGTTGCCCCACAGGGAAAAAAATGTAAGACTTTGAGATTACATTTTTCTCCCTTTCATTTTTATATATATATTTTAATTAATTAGTTGTAAAGCATAATCATACCATTAATCCATGGGAGGGGAACAGGTAAAGGGTGCTGTTGGGGTAGCAGCTATAACAGTGTCTCTTACCAGGCTCGTTGGTCATGGCCGACCAGGTCAGATACATGGTGTACATAGTCATGAAGGAGGACTGAAGTAGACCGGATCGGGGCTGGAATTCCTAAAAATAATTATTCAAAACAACTGTGATTTACAAACTGATTTTTTAAATGATGATCTATATCAGGGTTTCCCAAACTCGGTCCTAGGGCAATTTTGTTTTTTGCCCTTGCACCACACAGCAGATTCAAATAATCAATTCTTGATGATTATTTGAACCAGCTGTATAGTGCTAGGGACCCCTGGGAGGTCCCAGGACCGCGTTTGGGAAACTCTTCTCTATATTATATTATGTTGGGAAAGCGCTGTTGTCTGCTGTGCATGTGGCAAATACACGTTGAAACTATAACATGTTGACATTGTGTATTTATGGAAAAATCACATTGATTAACTGTTTACTTACTCACTAATGGTGCTGCCTACTCCAGACTAAACGTTTTTTAAATCATAAGAGCAAAAAAAAGATTTCATTTTATTTGGAATGCTAAGCCAGACAAAATTAAACATGCCTACTTATATAATGAATGTGAGTTGGGGGGGGGGCTAAAATGATTAAATATTAAAGCTTTAAACCCCTCACTAAAAGCTTCACTCATACATACGTTATACTTAAATGCAAAATGTTTCTCCAGTAGATTATTAAGAAAGGCTCATCCTTTGTACAAAAATTGCCTTTTTGTCTTTATACAGATTACAATACAAAAAGGAGTGGAAGGCCCCGGTGCACAACTTAGCAAGAGGACAAGTACATTAGAGTGTCTAGTTTGAGAAACAGACGCCTCACAAGTCCTCAACTGGCAGCTTCATTAAATAGTACCCACCAAACACCAGTCTCAACGTCAACAGTGAGGAGGTGACTCTGGGATGCTGGCCTTCTAGGCAGAGTTGCAAAGAAAAAAAACATCTCAGACTGGCCAAAAAAAGAAAAGATTAAGATGGGCAAAAGAACAGACACTGGAAATAGGAACTCTACCTAGAAGGCCAACATCCCGGAGTCGCCTCTTCACTGTTGATGTTGAGACTGGTGTTTTGTGGGTACTATTTAATGAAGCTGCCAGTTGAGGACTTGTGAGGCGTCTGTTTCTCAAACTAAACACTCTAATGTACTTGTCCTCTTGCTAAGTTGTGCACCGGGGCCTTCCACTCCCCTTTCTATTCTGGTTAGAGCCAGTTTGCGCTGTTCTGTGAAGGGAGTAGTACACAGCGTTGTACGAGATCTTCAGTTTCTTGGCAATTTCTCGCATGGAGTAGCCTTCATTTCTCAGAACAATAATAGACTGACGAGTTTCAGAAGAAAAAGTTATTTGTTTCTGGCCATTTTGAGCCTGTAATCGAACCCACAAATGCTGATGCTACAGATACTCAACTAGTCTAAAGAAGGCCAGTTTTATTGCCTCTAATCAGGACAACAGTTTTCAGCTGTGCTAACATAATTGCAAAAGGGTTTTCTAATGATCAATTAGCCTTTTAAAATGATAAACTTGGATTAGCTAACACAACGTGCCATTGGAACACAGGAGTGATGGTTGCTGATAATGGGCCTCTGTACGCCTATGTAGATAGTCCATTAAAAATCAGCCGTTTCCAGCTACAATAGTCATTTACAACATTAACAATGTCTACACTGTATTTCTGATCAATTTTATGTTATTTTAAATGGACAAAAAAATTTGCTTTTCTTTCAAAACCAAGGACATTTCTAAGTGACCACAAACTTTTGAACAATAGTGTATATGTAAAATGTATGTAAATGTAGCAGAAAAGCTGTAAAAAAATATATATATATTTGTCCTCCGAAGAGGGGGGGTGGTGGATATATATATAATATATATAATAAATAAAAAACTTGATTAAAGTGACATCTGAGTTGGCATCAGTGGAGGTTTCTCCAGGTAGGAAAGGGAGGATGGATTCAAAATCCTCCAAGTAATAAATATACAAAAGTCACCAGCCGGCACCGACTGGTAGACATGTGTTATAATTAGGGCCTGAATGTGTTCTTAACCACAAGTCTTTTAAGATGTAATTCAATCCTTATCCTCGAGGTGTCACTACAGGCAGTTTATCTCAGCAGTCACCAGATAATCAACACACAGGTGGGTCACATTCATATGATTAAAGTTAAATGTCAAAAGCATACCATAAACATTTAGCAGATCTAGGTTCAGCCTACGCTCCCCAAACACTAACCTTAACCACTACAGGGGCAAATGCTAAAAACTGACCTACAAATGAAATGAATATCAATGTTAAATGAGCGTTTAATGAACACCGAACGAGGGCTTACCTGTACTCTGGGCAGTATTGACACGACAGAGGCTACAGCACAGAGAATCATGTTGAAGCTGATGAAGAACTTGTTGAGCAGACAGCCCGTCGACTGAGTGTAGAGCTGGTACATCAGGACAACGGCGATAAAGGACACGATGTAGTTGAGTCCAGTTACAGCGAGCAAGGCTGGACAGAAGAGGATAGAGAGAATCAGATTCTAGTTGCATTGTTTTTATTCTGTCGTAGAGCATTATATAGTGTCAGCACTATTGACACCTGACCTTATGTTACAGTTCACCATGTATTTACCTGCTGATATCACATACTTTACTAAAAAGTACCAAGTGAATACGTGCTAAAACAGGACTTGAGTTTATTTACATTTTTACAGGGACATGAATCAACGTTTCAGTAAAAGTGCGGGTTTTAGCCAGCCGGCTAATTTTCAACCGCAGTCCCTGGGCAGGTTATTAAAAACTATTACAATACAGACAAACAATGAGCAGTGAGCACATGCAGAGCAACATAGGACAAGCAACACGTAGCACGCAGACAGAGGTAAGTAGGACAAGCAACACTTAGCACCCAGACAGAGAAACATATGCCAAGCAACACGTAGCATGCAGACAGAGACAAGTAGGACATGTTACACATAGCACACAGACAGAGAAACATAGGACATGCAAAACGTAGCACACAGACAGAATAACATAGGACAAGCAACGTAGCATGTAGACAGAGAAACATAGGACAAGCAACACGTAGCACACAGACAGAGAAAAGTAGGACATGTAACACGTAGCATGCAGACAGAGGTAAGTAGGACAAGCAATACATAGCACGCAGACAGAGCAACATAGGACAAGCAACACATAGCACACAGACAGAATAACATAGGACAAGCAACGCGTAGCATGCAGACAGAGAAATAGCACAAAAAAAGCAACAAAACAAAATACATAAAAGCAACAAGGAGAATGATGGAGTGCTGCATCAGATGACCTGGCCTCCACAATAACCCAACCTCAACCCAATTGAGATGGTTTGAGATGAGTTGGATCGCAGAGTGAAGGAAAAGCACCTACCAAGTGCTAAGCATATGTGGGAACTTCTTCAAGACAGTTGGAAAAGCAAAGCTGTCATCAAGGCAAAGGGTGGCTACTTTGAAGAATCTAAAATATATTTCGATTTGTTTAAGACTTTATTGGTTACTAAATGATTCCATACGGGTTATTTCATAGTTTTGACATCTTCACTATTATTCCACAATGTAGAAAATAGTAAAAAATGAAGAAAAACCCTTGAATGAGTAGGTGTGTCCAAACCTTTGACTGGTACTGTATATCACTGTATCATCTGCATACATTTGAACTTCAGACCCAGTACAGACAGAAGGCAGATCATTAATGTATAGAATTAACAGGAGGGGCCCCAGTTTATTTCTCCTTCATTGTATTATTTGACTGCTAACTAAGTGTGTTGCGATTGTAAGTGGATTTAAAATAAAGTTGGATTTGATTTGACTTCCTTAGCAGAGGGTCAGGCAGACTCACCTGCATACCAGCCCCTGGAGTTCCCACTCTCCATGTTGTCCACCCAGGACTCATTCCAGGAGCGGGCAAAATCCACCAGCAGAACCAGCTGGATCAGGATGAAGAAGAACGCCCCAAAGATACCCACCACGAACCACACTGCACACACACAAAGAGACCATCATCGTACCACAAATATCCACAAGCACTGCTAAGTATAAAGTTACTAGGATATTACGATTACTAATTCAATTATTAAGTGTGTGTATGAACAATGAATTGTCTTAATAATACAATAAATTGTAATATCAACAATTAAAAGTATATCACTCATGTTTATGCGGATTGTGCATGGTCAAGTGCTACATCGATAAATCATAATAATAGACAAATATGACAAATTCTTTATTTAAATTGGGTCAATCTTACGGTGAGTGAAAGGCCCCTCAGGGATATAAAAGGCACCGACTGTCACTGCAACCATGGTGGCAATCTTAAAGAACCAAAACCTGCATGGGGAAGGAAGTCATTCGTCAACCGAATCCCTTTTGATAATGTTTTGATAGACTTCATGAATCATTATAAAAGGTATGGAAAATAACTATGAAATAAAAAAATAATAGTATGATCTTTAAATAATGCCCCTCTTGATGTGGTGTACAGATAAAATACAAAATAATATATATTGACAGTATCAGCATTTTTCAAAACGCACATATTACATGGTTATTTTGTTGCATGGGTATACCTAGTAAATACACATGAATAGGCTTATGATGAACATGTCTGAAAACCTGTTATTGCTTTGTCATTATGCGTTATTGTGTGTAGATTGATGAGGGGGAAAAAATATTTAATCCATTTTAGAATAAGGCTGTAACTAGGGATGCACCAATATTATTTTTGGCCGATACCGATATCCAATATTTTCCTTGCCGAAAAAACAATACCGTTACCGATATTTACAATTTTAGCGGCCTTTTAAGCATTCTTAAGGCACTGCATCTCAGTGCAAGAGGTGTCACAACAGTCCCTGGTTCGAATCCAGGCTGTATCACATCCGGTCGTGATTGGGAGTCCCATAGGTCAGTGCACAATTGGCCCAGCATCGTCCGGGTTTGGCCGGGGTAGGCCGTCATAGTAAATAAGAAATTGTTCTTAACTGACTTGCCTCGTTAAAAAGGTTACACACACACTACACTGACCAAAAAGTTATTTTGTTGGCATTTACATATGTCCCCATTACCAGTAAAATATAATCAAAACCTATTTCTTCCACTTACTTGCTGTTCTGTTTCGTTGTTCATTTGTTCAGGCGTTTCTTTCTCAAACAGGATTTCATCATACATATCAAGCAGTGAAGTTTCAGCTGTCAGTGCGCACCGAGGAAGAGGGGCCACGGACAATCACTGCGTCCATTTCCATCTTGTCCAGCCATGTCTGTAACATTTGACGTAAACCCTGTTTCTTGTCAGCATCGAAGTAGTGGTCCTTGTACCTAGCATAGAGCAGGGTGGCGACACAGTAAAGAGGCTCAGAGGTAATGCCACCGAATCGCTTGTTCAAAGCCTGGAGTACTTCTGTAAGTTTCAACCAGACGGTCTGTGTGGGCAGTTTTGTTGAGCAGGCGTTTCAATGCTATGACAGAGGGTATCACATCTGCTGCAGACAGTTGATTAGCTTGTTTCTCCAGTCAGTTGTTCAAACAGAGCTAGGAGTGTTCATGTTTCCAAGTTTCAAACATGTTCTCAAATGCCACTGAAATGGCAGCAGCGGTATGAGAAAGAGCACATTCTTGAGCATGCAATACGGCTTTCCTCAGTACGAAATCCTCGTCGACCCACTGTGCTGTCAGACTCAGTATGCTCATGGGGCTGACGTCGCTGGTCCAAATGTCAGTCGTGAAGCTAATAGCAGTGACGCCCATAGCAAGTAGCTCATGGATGCGAGTGTCAACAATACTGTGCAACTCCGGTAGGGCAACATCTGAAAAATTGTGTGTACCGGGGCTCGACCAGTCGGTGAAAGCCAACATCATCCACGACAGAGGACGGTTGATTGTCAAGGGCAATGAATTCTATTATCTTTACGTTAATGGATTTCGCCTTTGAGTTGTCTCGCTGAAATATTCTTAGTCTTTCAAATGACTGCTTGACTTGAATCTGTTTAGTTGTTGGAAGTGTGCACTTAGTATTTTTCTGCTTTTGTTCTGTGTAGCGCTGGATTTTTCGTGGCGTCATTACGTCATCTACCTATGTTATATAGGTATGCACGTCAGCTTTGACATCGGTTTTGCATATCGGAGTACCTAGACATCAGGCTGATGCAGATGTTGGCATTTTTTGCCAACATCTGCATCAGATTCCGATATGCTCACCAATATATCGTGCATCCCTAGCTGTAACGTAACAAAATGTGAAAAAAGGGAAGGGGTCTGAATACTTTCCAAATGCACTGGACATGAATAGGCTTATGATGTATTGCTGTTACTAAAAAGTCTAGTGCAGTTATTCTCCTCTGTTCCAGAGAGGCACGGTGGCCTAAAGCACGTTAGATCAGGAGACCTGTTGTGTAAGAGATTATTTTACTAATATTGCCAATGGTTGTTGTGACAGTGCCTGTAGCAGTGTGATAGTCATACTGTATGACAGAAAATAGTCAACAAACAAGGGTGTCTTACCAGTACCCCATTATGACATTAGTTAAGTTACAAGCAGTGTAGATGTTATTTTCAGTTAATAATAAAGGCTATTCACCTTAATACTGACTTTTAAGTCAAAGTTGGCGTAGTAATAAAGATGATTACATCTAGGCCTTTACTTTTTTTTTTCTTTCATGTATTTTTTTTAGGGGGTGCATCATGTGATGGGTGGTTACCCGTTGTGGATGGCAGAGCGCGGGTCTCGGCTGTTCTTCACGTTGATCATAATCAGAGCGAACACCAGGAAACACATGCTCATCCCGAAGCACACCCGGTACACGGCTTTATAGCCCACAAAGATCTCACAGTTCATGTTGGGATTGATTCCTGGGATAGAAGAGCCTGCTCCGTCTTCACAGAACCCAGGAATCTACAAGCACACATAGACATTCTCACAAATCATTCAGGCCAGTCTAATCTACTGTACAGAGTGGACAGCATTACTATAGTCTAGCTGTGCGATTCTGTATTCAATAACCCTATATTTTCACTTTGGTCAACAACAAGTTGGCTACTATCATGTACCACAAAAGTCAACTTTTCACATACAGTATTATAACCATTCATACAGCAGTGCTCATTTAGTTAAGTATTAATTATATTATAGTCAAAATGACTAAGACTTAGTCACATTTGTCATTTGAATAATGATTTAGTGTAGTTATTTTCAAAATGACGAAAACAGTGGGACATTTTTTATCAACTAAATGCCCTTTCATTTTAGTTCCATCATATTTGTATTGCCTCAACCTATAGTGAACATAAAGAACTGACTTCCATGAGCACAAACATACATAGCCTTGTCTTACCAATATATTTTTCTGCATAACATCCTATTCTCTTCCCAACGCAGAAATATGACAAACATATGCAATAATAATAATAATAAATGACGGAAGAATTATCTGGCCATGTAAATTCCTAATTCAGCCTAGATAGATATTACACATTACATAAAAAACAAACAGACGAGAGAGAGAAGCACAATCACCAGATGGTGCTGCAAAGTACAGTAGTATTTAGCATTTCCTTCACTCGGTCGCGTCATTACCATTGTTATCAATGTTCCAGGCGCTGCAGCCACATTGTTGTCCAAAAGAACGGGGGCTTATGGATGTAAAATGCAGGCCGGTGTGGCTCAACTGAAATTATTTTTTTCTTTGATTAGCTATAGTTTTTTCTGGGTCTATTTAGTCAGTTATTGTCACGGCAACTGCCACGGAAAAATATATGTGTTTGACGAATATTTTTGTTGACGAAATTAACACTGTCATAAAGTCATTCAACGTTCCCAGGTAACTGCAAAAATAAAGGAAACATGAGTAAATGAGGGAGACAAAGTATATTGAAAGCATGCGTTTCCACACAGGTGTGGTTCCTGAGTTAATTAAGAAATTAAAACATCCCATCATGCTTAGGGTCATGTATAAAAATTGCTGGGCAGCCCATTATTTTGGCTACCATGACTAGAAGAAGAGATCTCAGTGACTCAGAGTTGAATTTGACGGCTGTAGAGGGAGGTGTCCAATTGAACTAGCTTCAGGTCTTAACTGTAAATGAAATATGATTAGGAGGGTGCATAGAGGGTTTAAAGGGTTTATGTGTCTCAGTCACCAGATCTTAACCCAATTGAACACTTATGGGAGATTCTGGAGCGGCGCCTGAGACAGCGTTTTCCACCACCATCAACAAAACACCAAATTATGGAATTTCTTGTGAAAGAATGGTGTCACATCCCTCCAACAGAGTTCCAGACACTTATAGAATCTATGCCAAGGCGCACTGAAGCTGTTCTGGCGGCTCAACGCCATTAAAACACTATGTTGGCGTTTCCGTTATTTTGTCAGTTACCTGTATATGTCAATGTTTCAATTTAGAATGACAGTATACACAGAGTTGCAATGTTAACGCAGCCTCAATATGCAGTAAGTTGTATCTCTGTAGGCCCCTACTGTTCTATACTCTGTGTGACTTAACTCTTCCCACCGATAGCCTCCCCAGGTATTCAAGCATTATTAAAGCAACCATTCACCATGTACACAAACATCTACTATGACACATCATGGCTCATCATCTCATGCACACACACACTGGGTGTTTCTCAGTATGCATACTAGCGCGCTCCGAGCACGCAATCTGGAGCACGGGAGTGTCGGAGCATGAGTCCAAATCAAAGTACGCAAAACGGAGCACGGAGGGCACTTCTCGGGTGCGTACACATTTCGAAGCATGCATTGACACCTGTTGTATTCGGCGCATGTGACAAATCAAATTTGATTTGAACGAACAGTAATATGACGCAACCAATAACAAAAAAACAACAACACTTGTTGACATTAATGGCGGCCATTACTTGATCTGAAGTGAGAGAAAATAAACTGATTTTCGGAATGAAATGTTGCTCAATCAAATCTCATGTTACCTGACTACAATATTGTATATCTTGAAAACATTAATAAATACATGCTGTGTTAATTTTGGAAGATTGCAAGCCCATAGTAAGTCAATAGGGCCAACTGGCTAACTACTACCAAATATTGTTTTTATAACTAACCCATTGTTCTATCTGTGCTACTACTGTTAGCTAGCTAGCTAGCCACACATAATTGACATCTCCCTTGCATAACATTACTTTGTCATTTTTGCCTGTCAAACTATCCGGTTAACTAGATTATTATGATTCACATATATCTAGCTGATAGTTATGAAGTAAATGTTTGCTTTGTGTATATCTTGTTTCGTCTCTATTGTCATTGTCCTGGCTAGAAGATGGTTGAGTGAATGGGGAGGTGCAGTGTGTGTGAGGTAATACCTTAGGGGGAGTGTGAGTGCTTCTCAAATGTAATGTATTATGCGCTCCACACTCGCCCTCACAAGAACGGACTCAAGAGAATGTCCTCGGAGCATTAGAGTGTGGAATATTTTTTGTATTTTTTTTAAACCTTTATTTAACCAGGTAAGCTAGCTGAGAACAAGTACTCATTTACAACTGCGACCTGGCCAAGATAAAGCAAAGCAGTGCGACAGAAACAACAGCACAGAGTTACACATGGAATAAACAAACGTACAGTCAATAACACAATAGAAAAAAATAAAGTCTATATACAGTGTGTGCAAATGGCGTGAGGAGGTAAGGCGATAAATAGGCCATAGTAGCCAAGTAATTACAATTTAGCAGATTAACACTGGCATGATAGATGAGTAGATGATGTGCAAGTAGAGATACTGGTGTGCAAAAGAACAGGAAAGTAAATAAAAACAATATGGGGATGAGGTAGGTAGATTGGGTGGGCTATTTAAAGATGGACTATGTACAGCTGCAGCGATTGGTTAGCTGCTCAGATAGATGATGTTTAAAGTTAGTGAGGGAAATGCAAGTCTCCAGCCTCAGCGATTTTTGTAATTCGTTCCAGTCACTGGCAGCAGAGAACTGGAAGGAAAGGCGGCCAAAGAAGGTGCTAGCTTTGGGGACGACCAGTGAGATATACCTGCTGGAGCGCGTGCTACGGGTGGGTGTTGTTATCGTGACCACTGAGCTGAGGTAAGGTGGAGCTTTACCTAGCATAGACTTATAGGTGACCTGGAGCCAGTGGGTCTGGCGACGAATATGTAGCGAGGGCCAGCCGACTAGAGCATACAGGTCGCAGTGGGTGGTATATGGGGCTTTGGTGACATAACGGATGGCACTGTGATAGACTGCATCCAGTTTGCTGAGTAGAGAATTTAAACTATTTTGTAGATGACATCGCCGAAGTCGAGGATCGGTGGGATAGTCAGTTTTACTAGGGTAAGTTTGGCGGTGTGAGTGAAGGAGGCTTTGTTGCGAAATAGAAAGCCGATTCTAGATTTGATTTTGGATTGGAGATGTTTGATATGAGTCTGGAAGGAGAGTTTACAGTCTAGTCAGACACCTAGATATTTGTAGTTGTCCACATATTCTAGGTCAGAACCGTCCAGAGTAGTGATGCTGGTCGGGCGGGCGGATGCGGGCAGTGAACAGTTGAAAAGCATGCATTTGGTTTTACTAGCGTTTAAGAGCAGTTGGAGGCCACGGAAGGAGTGTTGTATGGCATTGAAGCTCGTTTGGAGGTTAGTTAACACAGTGTCCAAAGAAGGGCCAGATGTATACAGAATGGTGTTGTCTGCGTAGAGGTGGATCAGGGAATCACCCGCAGCAAGAGCGCCATCGTTGATATATACAGAGAAAAGAGTCGGCCCGAGAATTGAACCCTGTGGTACCCCCATAGAGACTGCCAGAGGTCCGGACAACAGGCCCTCCGATTTGACACACTGAACTCTGTCTGCGAAGTAGTTGGTGAACCAGGTGAGGCAGTCATTTGCGAAACCAAGGCTAAGCCTTGGCCAGGTCAATGAAGATGGCTGCACAAGACTGTCTTTTATCGATGGCGGTTATGATATCGTTTAGTACCTTGAGTGTGGCTGAGGTGCACTCATGACCAGCTCGGAAACCAGATTGCACAGCGGAGAAGGTACGGTGGGATTCGAAATGGCCAGTGATCTGTTTATTAACTTGGCTTTCGAAGACTTTAGAAAGGCAGGACAGGATGGATATAGGTCTATAACAGATTGGGTCTAGAGTGTCACCCCCTTTGAAGAGGGGGATGACCGCGGCAGCTTTCCAATCTTTAGGGATCTCAGACGATACGAAAGAGGTTGAACAGACTGGTAATAGGGGTTGCAACAATGGCGGCGGATAGTTTTAGAAAGAGAGGGTCCAGATTGTCTAGCCCAGCTGATTTGTATGGGTCCAGGTTTTGCAGCTCTTTCAGAACATCTGCTATCTGGATTTGGGTGAAGGAGAAGCTGGGGAAGCTCGGGCAAGTAGCTGCGGGGGTGCGGAGCTGTTGGCCGGGGTTGGGGTAGCCAGGAGGAAAGCATGGCCAGCCGTAGAGAAATGCTTATTGAAATGTTTGATTATCATGGATTTATCGGTGGTGACCGTGTTACCTAGCCTCAGTGCAGTGGGCAGCTGGGAGGAGGTGTTCTTGTTCTCCATGGACTTTACTGTTTCCTAAAACTTTTTGGAGTTAGAGCTACAGGATGCAAATTTCTGTTTGAAAAAGCTAGCCCTTGCTTTCCTGACTGACTGCGTGTATTTGTTCCTGACTTCCCTGAACAGTTGCATATTGCGGGAAGTATTCAATGCTATTGCAGTCCGCCACAGGATGTTTTTGTGCTGGTCAAGGGCAGTCAGGTCTGGAGTGCACCAAGGGCTATATCTGTTCTTAGTTCTACATTTTTGAAAGGGGCATGCTTATTTAAAATGGTGAGGAAATTACTTTAAAGAACGACCAGGCATCCTCGACTGACGGGATAAGGTCAATAACCTTCCAGGATACCCGAGCCAGGTCGATTAGAAAGGCCTGCTCGCAGAAGTATTTTAGGGAGCGTTTGACAGTGATGAGGGGTGGTCGTTTGACCGCGGACCCATAGTGGATGCAGGCAATGAGGCAGTGATCGCTGAGATCCTGATTGAAAACAGCAGAGGTGTATTTAGAGGGCAAGTTGGTAAGGATAATATCTATGAAGGTGCCCATGTTTACAGATTTAGGGTTGTACCTGGTGAGTTCCTTGATGATTTGTGTGAGATTGAGGGCATCTATCTTAGATTGTAGGACTGCTGGGGTGTTAAGCATATCCCAGTTTAGGTCACCTAACAGAATGAACTCTGAAGATAGATGGGGGGCAATCAATTCACATACGGTGACCAGGGCATAGCTGGGAGCTGAGGGGGGTCTATAACAGTCGGCAACAGTGAGAGACTTATTTCTGGAGAGATCCATTTTTAAAATTAGTATGACAAAACTTTGCAAGCTATCTCTGCAGTAGATTGCACCTCCTCCCCGTTTGGCAGTTCTATCTTGACCGAAAATGTTGTAGTTGTGTATGGAAATTTCAGAATTTTTGGTGGCCTTCCTAAGCCAGGATTCAGACACGGCAAGGACATCAGGGTTGGCGGAGTGTGCTAAAGCAGTGAGTAAAACAAACTTAGGGAGGAGGCTTCTGATGTTAACATGCATGAAACCAAGGCTTTTTCGATTACAGAAGTATGGTAGTATGTATATTGAAAAAACGCATTGATTGGCACGCCTCGTACCTTTTTTAGCTGCTCGTCCACTCCCGGTAACAGCATGATGCAGGCTATAATGGTCCCTAGCAACAGGATGAAGGCGTAGATGACTCGCGTCACCGTGGAGTTCTTGCTCTGGGGACAGCATCTGCACAGCAAGCATGTCGCACTGCTACATAGACACGGCACCTAGAGGGAAAGAGATAGGGAAAAACCATTGCAAAACGTTCCCAAAACATACTAGGCCAGTTAGGGACAAGCCAGTCGATGCAGACTGATTAACCTTAGTATTGGCACTTGCAGCAATGTGGTAGTAGACAGGAACCGAATTCAAAACGCAATCAAAACAACCCAATCAATAATTTGTATGCGTTTTCTTTCGGGATTTATTTCAAATTGCCCTGGGTGCTAGTCTGAGAAATGTGCTTTATCTTCTCTGAGAGGTCTAAAATCTGAGGTCAAACTTGTCAACACCCTCAAATGCTAATATATATATATTATTATATTTTTTAAATTGCCGGTGTTGATTGTGTGGTGGTTGTGGTAGTTGTGGTGTGGGTTTTATGGGTAGTATAGCATATTGGCCTTGGCCAACACTTATTACATGGGCCTGAGACGAAGAACGACTGTATAACTTATCACTGAGCTGTGCCCAAAAGAGGACCAACGGTCTTTTGTCCTCTTGTTGTTACAATATGATATTTTGCTCAAGGCCCTAGGCTATATGACAAAAAACACTGTATGAGATGACTATCGCTCCACATACAGTTAAAGTCGGAAGTTTACAAACACTTAGGTTGGAGTCATTGAAACTCGTTTTTCAACCACTCCACAAATTCCTTGTTAACAAACTACAGTTTTGGCAAGTCGGTTAGGACATCTACTTTGTGCATGACACAAGTAATTTTGCCAACAATTGTTTACAGACAGATTATTTCACTTATAATTCACTGTATCACAATTTCAATGGGTCAGAAGTTTACATAAACTAAGTTGACTGTGCCTTTAAACAGCTTGGAAAAATCCAGAAAATGATGTCATGGCTTTAGAAGCTTTTGATAGGCTAATGGACATCATTTGAGTCAATTGGAGGTGTACCTGTGGATGTATTTCAAGGCCTACCTTCAAACCCAGCGCCTCTTTGCATGACATCATAGAACAATCAAAAGAAATCAGCCAAGACCACAGAAAAATAATTGTAGACCTCCACAAGTCTGATTCATCCTTGGGAGCAATTTCCCAAACGCCTGAAGGTACCACGTTCATCTATACAAACAATAGTACGCAAGTATAAACACAATGGGACCACGCAGCCGTCATTCCACTCAGGAAGGAGAGGTATTCTGTCTCCTAGAGAAGAACGTACTTGGTGCAAAAAGTGCAAATCAATCCCAGAACAACAGCAAAGGACCTTGTGAATATGATGGAGGAAACAAGTACAAAAGTATCTATATCCACAGTAAAACGAGTCCTATAAATCGACATAACCTGAAAGGTCGCTAAGAAAGGAAGAAGCCACTGCTCCAAAACCACCATAAAAAAAGCCAGACTACGGTTTGCAACTGCACATGGGGACAAAGATCCTACTTAAATGTCCTCTGGTCTGATGAAACAAAAATAGAACTGTTTGGCCATAACGACCATCGTTATGTTTGGAGGGAAAATGGGGAGGCTTGCAAGCCGAAGAACACCATCCCAACCGTGAAGCACGGGGGTGACAGCATCATGTTGTGGGGTGCTTTGCTGCAGGAGGGACTGGTGCACTTCACAAAATACATGGCATCATGAAGCAGGAAAATTATGTGGATATATTGAAGAAACATCTCAAAACATCAGTCAGGAAGTTAAAGCTTGGTCGCAAATGGGTCTTCCAAATGGACACTGACCCCAAGCATACTTCCAAAGTTGAGGCAAAATGGCTTAAGGACAACAAAGTCAAGGTATTGGAGAGGCCATCACAAAGCCCTGACCTCAATCCTATAGAAAATGTGTGGGCAGAATTGAAAAAGCGTGTGCGAGCAAGGAGGCCTACAAACCTGACTCAGTTACACCAGCTCTGTCAGGAGGAATGGGCCAAAATGCACCCAACTTATTGTGGGAAGCTTGTGGAAGGCTACCCGAAACGTTTGACCCAAGTTAAACAATTTAAAGGCAATGCTACCAAATACTAATTGAGTGTATGTAAACTTCTGACCCACTGGGAATGTGATGAAAGATATAAAAGCTTAAATAAATCATTCGCTCTGCTATTATTCTGACATTTCACATTCTTAAAATAAAGTGGTGATCCTAACTGACCTAAAACAGGGAATTTTTACTAGGATTAAATGTCAGGAATTGTGAAAAACTGAGTTTAAATGTATTTGGCTAAGGTGTATGTAAACTTCCGACTTCAACTGTATTTGTAACAATAAGAAATATAATTGCATTTATTTATATTATCAAGGTGAGACTGAACATGGGAGAGAAACAGAAGGAGGATTAAGGGGACTAAATGCTTTGACATCCGGGTGAATGACTAGGCTTGGAAGAAGGACAAAAGGAAGGCGAGACCTGGGAAACCTTGCTGCTCTTTCACTGCCATCCGTTAAGTTGAATATAAAAATCTCTGAGGATAACTATTTGCATTTGCCTCATCGTGGTGGGCTGCAGAGCCATGCTGTCAGCAGTACCAATACTGGCCCAGGGGTTTCTCCAAATAGTCAATCTCAAGGCTAACCACTGGGTTATGTTAAGTAACCGCTGCTTCCAGGTAGGAACTGTTAAGGTGCATGACTCCAGTGGTCATGACACCACTCTGGAGTTTCTCTCACAATTCATCTCTCTATCTTGTCCATGGCCCATCCCTTACCTCCCTCATCAACCCCACTGACCTAAAACATTACAGACAGGTATCCTTTCTTTTCTGTCTGCCATTAACATTATTGCATGTCTAATCAAACATTTACATTAAATCATTCAATAACTGTATTTTTACATAGCTGATAAACCTGTGTTTGCTTGTTTACATCTATCTCCTACCCTGTTCCCTTTAGTCTGCTCCTGCTCTCCAGGACCTAGGGGTTCTGCCTAACGCCCAGACATGGATCCACCTGATGTCCTCCATTATCAACCATCCTCCATTTTTCATTACATCAGCTACTGTTATTGTCATGTTGTCATTATCTGCTTAGAAAGAGCAAGAAAACTATCATACTGGGCACATCATGTGAGATACACAGATTAACTAAAAACACTAGCACTGCAAACACTCAGAACAAAGAGAGCAGCAGCGCCTAGACTTTGCAGTCTCCCTCTTCGAGTACCGCTTCCGAGACTTACTGCCTGTTGAGAACAAGTGACAGGCAGAACCTCCCATCCACACAGCATCCACCTTTTCTCTATTCTACACACCAGAATTCAGTAGTTCAGTCTGATTGCCATGTGAGTGTACAAAAAATCTGTGAAAGTAAATTTCCCACATGTACCAAAAAAAAATGGATGTTAATATATTTAAATCTAAAATATTGCCAGATTGGTTTTCACAGCTGTTTCACAAGGTGTTCATTATTGTAAATTGTAAAGTATCCCTTGATGGTATTTGTTTGTTCATTGTTGTATCCTAGGACATACAATAGATATATATTATACCACAAGGGAGTCCTTATGAGCTATGATTTTTTAAATCATAATATAGGACTAGTGAAATAATCTTATTTCAGTGTAGATAAGGGAGGCCTATTTAAAATGAAAAGATGCCAGCCAGACAAGCCAGTGTATGAATCAAATAAATTAGCATATGCATGTAGTGGAAATTAACTGACTTTGTGATCTATAAGGCAAGTAACATTAATGTGTGTGTGTGTGGGGGGGGGGGGGCATCGAAATTACATAATTGTTTACCTCCCAATGCCTGTTTATTCATAAAAAGCATAAGATGGTAAATAACAATAATCGCAATGGTTAGCCTATGCAAATTAATAGGAAAACAAAAGCTTATTAATAGGACTAAATTTATCCTAATTGGTAACAAATATAACATGAGGAAAAGACAGAATCCTAGTCAGGCTATTGTTTGTCAAATCCAGATTAAATATAGGTCTGTATCAAATCTGTAGGCGACAGTGGGATAAATCAATGACAAACAGCTGAAATGTTCAGGCTTCGTTATGATCTGTTATCAAAACAGGCTGGAGTGTTTTCAGTTCCGTTTAGGCTAAGGTTATGCTTAAGAACACAACTCCACTGAAATGAATAGCCTGATTCAATGCGATTCTCCTGAATAAAAAAAGTGTTTATCTGTTTGGTCTATGCATAGACCCATACCAATTCTATCTTTTTGGTATTTCGCGGTAGGCTTAGCCTACCACTAATATTCTGAATTGCAAGCATTTAATCAACCACATATTCCTGTGATGTTGAGGCTGAGCAAGACCTTCGATAGGCTAGTAGACTATGCGGAAGTAATCGTGGAGTTAATCAATGTTATAGCCTAGACAACTTTACATAATCTGGACCGTTGTTTTCTTCTAAGGCTAAGCAAATGTAACCAACGTGAAATGGCTAGCTAGTTAGCGAGGTGCGTGCTAATAGCGTTTCAATCTGTGACGTCACTTGCTCTGAGACCTTGAAGTAGTTGTTCCCCTTGCTCTGCAAGGGCTGCGGCTTTTGTGGAGCGATGGGTAACGATGCTTCGTGGGAGGCAGTTGTTGATGTGTGCAGAGGGTCCCTGGTTCGAGGCGAGGAGAGGGACGGAAGCTATACTGTTACATTGATGCTGTTGAACCGGATCACTGGTTGCTGCGGAAAAGGAGGAGGTCAAAAGGGGGGTGAGTGTAACCGATGTGAAATGGCTAGCTAGTTAGCGGGGAGCGCGCTAATAGCGTTTGAATCGCTCTGAGACCTTGAAGTAGTTGTTACCCTTGCTCTGCCACGGCCGCAGCTTTTGTGGAGCGATGGGTAACAATGCTTCATGGCAGGCAGTTGTTGATGTGTGCAGAGGGTCCCTCGTTCGAGCCCAGGTAGGGGCGAGGAGAAGGACGGAAGCTATACTGTTACACAGACAAGGGGTAGCATATGCTTTTTGACCATTTCTATAAGAAGGGTTAGGCCAATATCCTCACATACCCCCTCAATTCAAACCCTGGTTTTAACCATAAGACATCTCCACATAAATGTATAGCCTAAGGATTTCATGATAACAGTGATTATGTCTGTTAAACTGGGAACTCTGGGGGAAAAATTAGGTCAAATCATGACACCAGTGATTTTCAGGTCAGAGAAAGAAGCCAGAGTTTCTGAATTTGAATTGCAAGTTGGATGACCGTTCAAAACTATTTTTATCAGTCGAAGCTCCCAGTTGTCTTGAACGCACTGAAGTCGGAAGTCAGAGATTGCAGAGTTACGAGTTGTTTTGAATGTGCCACTAGAGACATAGGCTACCTCCAACAAAGAAGCCCTAGTGTCTGTATTGATGTGAGAAATAAGAATATTTATACAGTAATGGTGGCTGGCTGCAATATCAACTAGCCTAATAATTTTTGTATTGAGGTGATATGCCTATTTTAGCTAAATCAACAAATTAAATTGATTAGATTACTCTAGCAAAGAAAAATATTTTTTACAAAATCATTTACATGTAGACGTTTGTAAGGTGTTCATGGTGAGATCTTTAATGATAAACTAGACAGACAAATACATGACGTGTAACACAAGTAGAGGCGTCACGTGACATGAACGTGACGTGAACGTGTCGGCAGTTTGACGCCTTACACGGAACCCAAACCGGCTGCGCGCGTGCGCCATCGTGCATAAATTGATTTTGTCCCCCGACACCAAACGCGATCACAACACGCAGGTTAAAATATCAAAACAAACTCTGAACCAATGAACCAATACTCGGTATACAAATCCCAAAAGAAAGAAATGATCTCACTCCAATAAATGTTTATAGAAAGTTAGCAAAAATAGATAAGATCTTGCTACCATGGAAAAGAAAATACCTGTCTATTTGTGGAAAAATCACCCTGATTAACTCTAGTCATATCACAGTTTACCTATTTGCTTATGGTTTTGCCTACACCTAGTGGCCTGCTTTTTAAATTATATGAACAAAAAATATTCAATTTTATTTGGAACGGCAAGCCAGATAAAATTAAAAGGCCCTATTTATATAACGAATATGAATTCGGAGGGCAGAAATGATTCAATATTAAAGCATTAGACCTCTCACTAAAGGCATCAGTCATACCAAAGTTATACTTAAATCCAAACTGGTTTTCTAGTAAATTGGTACGAATGTCTCATCCTATGTTCAAGAAGGGCCTTTTTCCCTTTATTCAGATTACACCTGCCCACTTTCGGTTGTTTGAAAAGGAAATAATCTCCAAAATATCGTTATTTTTTAAACAAGCCTTAGAAAGTTGGTTGCAATTTCAGTTTAATCCACCTGAAAAGACAGAACAAATAATACAACAAATATTGTGGTTAAATTCAAATATAGTAATTGATTAGTAATTGATTAAAAAAAACTATTTTTCGAAGAAAAAATGTATAATTTTAGTGAAAGATATTATAAATAGGACTGGTGGAGTGATGTCACACATGCAGCTAACACAGACATGGAAATGTCTGCTCTACCCAAAATTACAACCAATTAATTGCAGCATTACCACAAAAATGGAAGAGGCAAGTAGAAGTGGAAAAAGTAAGGAACTTGTATGTCGGCCCTGTATTAAAGAACATAAACGGTTAAAAAAAAGTGTGATAAATAAAAACATATACCAATTTCATTTAAAGACCAAAAAACTGACAGCTGTGCCATATAAATTGCAAAGTAGTTGGGAAGAGATTTTCGATGTGCCCATTCCATGGCACATGGTTTACGAATTGATACGCAAAACAACGCCGGATTCAAAATGTCAAATTTTTCATTTTAATTACTATACAAAATTCTTGCAACTAATAGAATGTAATATATATGGGGGATACAATCTTCCCAGCTCTGCAGATTCTGCTGTGAGGAGGCAGAGTCATTAGATCATTTATTTTGGTATTGTCCATATGTAGCTCGTTTTTGGTCACAGGTCCAGGAATGGCTGAAGAATTGCAACACTTGCCTAGAACTAACGCTGCAGATAGCAATACTGGGTGATTTGAAAAGCCATAGTCTATCAATCAATAATATAATAATTATTTTAGCAAAAAAATATATTTTTAATTTACAATCTGTAGAAGCTATGAGAATAGAAAGGTTCAATTGTTTTGTGAAGCATCACAGCACAGTTGAAAAATATATGGCAAATAGAAATCCAAAATGGATGTTGAGAGATAGATGGGAGGGGTTGAATGGAGCTGAAGGGTGGGACTAATAACAAGATAAACAACGTAAAACGTACGGGGTCTGTAAAATGTATATAGGTTCAGAACCTTTGTGAAATAGCAGTTACAAATAGAAATCAAACTGGATGGACATCAGAAATAGAGGAAGGACTAAAAACAAACAAAAAATAACTATTGTAAAATAGACTGTCTGTAAAATGTGTATAAGATGAATAAATTGAAGGTAAAAGTCGAAGTGTTTATCAGTTTACTCAAATTGGGGGATCGGTGGTAGGGTTTGCGGGGAATAATAATAAAGGTATATTCTTTAAAAAAGTATGTATGTCTATATAGGTATGTGTATGTATATATGTGTATATGTATGCATGCGTGTATGGATATATATATTTACCCAAAAAATATATGGGGGATTGGAAATGATGCAGACAATTACATTGATGGAAGCAATATTCTTTCCGCAATACTAAGCTGATCCACCCCTACATTTTTTTGAAAAAACTCAGAACCAATGACATTAATTTGGGGACAGGTCGAAAAGCTTTAAATATTTATGGGAATTTAGCTAGTTAGCTTGCTGTTGCTAGCTAATTTGTCCTGTGATATTAACATTAGGTTGTTATTTTACCTGAAATGCACAAGGTCCTCTACTCCGACACATAAAACGGTCAACCAAATCATTTCTAGTCATCTCTCCTCCGTCCAGGCTTTTTCATCTTTGAACTTATATGGTGATTGGCATCTAAACTTTCATAGTATTACCAGGACAACCTGCAACACAATTCGTCTTTCAATCACCCACGTGGGTATAACCAATGAGGAGATGGCACGTGGGTACCTGCTTCTATTAACCAATGAGGAGATGGGAGAGGCAGGACTTGCCGCTCGATCTGCGTCAGAAATAGGAATGACTTCTATTTTAGCCCTTGCCAACACAGAGCATGCGAGCAGTGTGGGTGCAATAATTGAATAACATAGATTCCTATATTTATTTTGCAAAGCCCGCGCATGTGACGTGAGTGGTGTAGTCAGGGTATTAGAAAAATACTGGTCTCCATTGACAGTCCATGTTAATTCATGGCTATATTTTACAGCACAAGGGAGACGTTAGGTGAGAGGCGTCAGTAGCTTCACGAGGCTTAATTCTGGCACTTATCACCCCCCCATCCCGGTCATCCTACTGCCTCTGATCTGGCGGACTCACTAAACAAACATTATTTGTTTGTAAATTATGTCTGAGTGTGCCGTCTGGTTTGCTTAATAAAGAATTTGAAATGATTTATACTTTTACTTTTGATACTTAAATATATTTAAAACCAAATAACTTTTTACTTTTACTCAAGTAACGTTAGTATTTTACTGGGCGACGTAAAAGGCCCCAAAGACAGCTCCCACAATGTTCCGATTTCGGCACATCCTGACAACCGTGTATGAGCTCACCTCAGCTGCACTTGCCTGGGATACTCAGCCATTATTTCATACATGTCAACCTGGTTCTTGTTCACAAATATGGTCGTGATGATATACGAGAAGCACCTTACCCAGCTTGCGACAGAAAAGGCCCCCAAAACAGCTCCCATAATGTTCCGATGTCGGCACAAGATTGCACTCAATCTCTTTAGTGGTTTTCTTCCTGGAACGGTACACGTTACTTTTCTGTCCTTCTAGGTTGGACTCTCAGTGTAGATACAATTTGAGTACCAACTTTTGAAAATACTAAATATTTTAACTAAATGATTTGGTTGTAGTGCTGTACAAGCGATTGCTAGCCTACATCCTCAACTGTGCGCAGTCTTCTGTGATTTCCTTCCGTTGAACCTTGGTTTCCCAATGCGTCACACAGGATGATGTCATTACGTTCAGATAAGTACAGTCGATACAATGTTGCTGCTACAGTCCAATCGGTTCTCTCTTAATGCTGTAATTGGTCTAAAATCAAATGTTTGAATTCCAACCTCAACACAGTATAAACTACAATTTACAGTTTATTTAGTCAAATACACACACAAAAATCTGTCATCAATAAAAAAAAAACATAACGAACATATTCTTTTGAGTAACAGTCAGATCTAATTTACATTTTGATAAAAAATAAAACTTGGCATTCAACTTCCCATGAAAAAAAACAAAAACAATATATATATATCATGTTGTCATCTTCAGGAAACAAATTATATATGTGAACACAGAATGTACCTTGGTAACACTTTGTTTGAACTGTACGTCATAACAGTGTCATATTATGGTCATAAACATGACATAACAAATGTCAAAAGATGTAAAGGCATCTTATGTCACTGAATGTCAAGTGACAAGGCAGTGTCATTTTGCATGTATTGTAAACAGTTACAGGTGTAATGACATGTTGACATAGTTCATGTAACTTATTATGAAGCTGTCATGACGTACAGTGTTACTCATTTATCGGTCATGACGTAAAATGCTGTTCATATATCCATTGGCATGGCATAACCTCCAAGAAATAAGGTAGCTATATCGATCCAGTACGAGTAGGTAGATGATGTTCAAGAGAAACGCTCGCACTCCCCTGTAGCAATATACTGTATCGTACGTCCATAACGCCCCATACCGTAGCAGAATCAAGAGTGATGCCTCTGTAATATGGCTGGACAACTCAGTCTCCTGTCCAACAGCTCTCTGGTGTGACCACATTCACAACAACACCTTTGACCAGCCGAGGCCCCATACTCCTTCAAAACCTAATAAAAGAGAGAAGTCATTAACAAAACAGACATTTCTCATCCTAGCAAAAAGGCCACCTTTACAGAAAGAAAGGTAATTACGGTAACCATTACAGTGGTCACTCAGAGTAATGCAGCTCATGGTCAGGTCAGGATTTGGAACAGAGGACCATTCACAGTGCTCACCTCCCTTGCCTCCCTGTCTTGCATCTCCATACTCTTCTTCTGTAATTTCACTGCCCACGGCGAGAGGCTGGAAGTCGACTGCTCAAACTTGACTCTGCTGTTGGCGCTCTTGGCACTGCCAACTCTGTTGGCCCCACTGCGGGTGGCGAGAGCAGCCGGGGCCGACCGGGACCCCCTAACGGACAGAGGGACAATGGAAGAGGAGACTGAGGTGGAGGGGAGCGTTTGAGGCCTCGTAGCGCCCCTCTGGCTTAGCCTCTTGTTCATGACGAAGGCAAAGGTCCTCTGCTCCTCGTTCAGCTGACGCATGCAGGTAAGCTGCTGCTGCTCCAACCTCTTCAGAGTCTGGACAGAGGGGAAACGAGGAGAGAAAGTGACAGCAAGGGAGGAAGTCACTAAATGGCCATGTTGGAATGGACAAAAGTAGCGGTGTCATTTGGTCTGTTGAGCAAGTGCATGAGATATTTGTTCTTTATCTTGTCAGTTCAGTTCAGATTCAAACCTATAATCTTCTGCTCTCTATCCATGGAATTAGTCCACTGCACCACCAGGATGGAGCTAGCATGCCATGTTTTTTACACATACAATGCTGTTCATTTTAGTCTTTTCAAACAGACCACATATCAAAGGAAACAAGAACTCATTAAGATCGGGTGTGGTCAATTAGCAACCAACACACCTGAATGAACTTAACAAAATAGAGGATAGAGGGAGTTTTGTTGATGCTGAGAACGGAATGTATGTTCTTAAATAACATTCTTAGAATGTTCTCTGAACGTCAAAGTTTGCGTGTTTTTTTTATGAAAAGTTTTCTTAACGTTCTCTGAACTATTTGAGAACATTCCCAATATCGAACCAGTTGGAGAACGTTCCTAGAATATGACCAAAATTGAAATGAAATGTAACCATGTTTGAACTTTTAGGAAACATTCTGGTAGCCCTTTACACTTGTAACTGTGTACGGGTTGAACATGGCCAATTTGGGCACTGATAAACGCCTGAATTGGAACACAATTGCTATACAGTAACATGCTATAAATGACATTAGAACTCTGGCTCTGTGCTTCACAGCGCTGTAAGGGTTTTGAGTGACAGCCGTTATGAACTTGAGCACCTCTTGCAACAAGAAGTTGCCCCCATCCCTCACGCTAATTGGGCCACTTTTGTGTTGTCTGAGTGAGGGAAATGCTTATTGAAGAGGACTATGTATTTTGAAAGATGAAACGCACTTTACATTTCCATATCATAAAACTCTTGCCATACGCAGTGTCAACGTTTATGATCACTATGTTTGATGTACAGTTACAAGATGATATGGCATACCCTGGGATGTTCTGAACAGTCATGTTGGCAATAGAACAACCTATCAACTGATGCCCACCCGACCCATATTGAGATTTATAATGGACGTTTTTGGATTGTGTAAACAACAACAGTAATTGTGTGATTGCTGGGATGCAGGGTTGTGTTCGAGACATAATAATGAAAAGTGTGTTTGCTCTAGTTCCTCAACAGCACAGCTGGGAGAGCTAAATTAATGAATGAAACTAAGATTGAACTCTTTGGCCTGAATGCCAAGCGTCACGTCTGGAGGAAACCTGGCACCATCCCTACGGTGAAGCATGGTGGTGGCAGAATCATGCTTTGGGGATGTTTTTCAGTGGCAGGGACTGGGAGACTAGTCGGGATCGAGGGAAAGAGGAACAGCGCAAAGTACAGAGAGATGCTTGATGAAAACCTGCTCCAGAGCGCTCAGGACCTCAGACTGGACAATGACACTAAGCACACAGCCAAGACAACAAAGGAGCGGCTTCGGGACAAGTCTCTGAATGTTCTTGAGTGGCCCAGCCAGAGCCCAGACTTGAACCCGACATCTCTGGAGAGACCTGGAAATAGCTCTGCAGCAACGGTCCCCATCCAACCTGACAGAGCTTGAGAGGATCTGCAGAGAAGAATGGGAGAAAGTCCCCAAATACAGGTGTGCCAAGCTTGTAGCGTCATACCCAAGAAGACTCGAGGGACTAATCGCTGTCAACAGTGCTTCAACAAAGTACTGAGTAAAGGGTCTGAAAACTTATGTAAATGTGATATTTCCATTTTTTTTATTCATTTGCTAATACATTTTTTTTTTAAAGTTCTTGCTTTAGAAATCTACACATACCCCATAATGACAAAGCAAAAATATTTTTACTTTTTTTATTTAGCAAATGTATAAAAAAATATTGGAAATATCACATTTACATAAGGACTGTGATGTAACAAAATGTGGAAAAAGTCAAGGGGTCTGAATACTTTCCAAATGCACTGCAGTTGAAGACTCTTATTTGAGTCATACAAGTGCATTGAAATTACTTAGGAACTGTGCACACTTTGCAGAGGTTTGTGGCCACAGAGACACGAGTTAGTCCTCTCACTCAAACCCTTGCCTAGCCCACATTTTCCAGGAATATTCTTATCATGCTACTAAGTGTATCCAGAGTATTTTCAGATTTCACTATCAACAAATGCAGCAAAAAGGTAAAGTAAATGTAAACTGCATATAAAATCAACAGTGTAATGTTTGGATTCTGTTTTGTGTCAGGTAAACTGTTGTGTCCTCACCTTTGGTCTAATTATTTCCACATAATCTCCAAACTGTTCCCTTTCAATTGCTAACATTGTTATCCAAAAGCTTTTCATATTTCTTCTGTAAGAAACATTTCAATTTAGCCCTATCCATATTGGCTAATTACCACGAGTGTAAAGGGTTTAAGCTGAAAATGAATAAGTCACCAACTAGTCTCACTGCCTAGACAATTATTTACACAGTTAACAGAGCAGTAACTGGAATTATTAAAAGTCACGTGATGCTTCTAACTTTCAATGAAAAGTGAATATATGCTTACAGGAACATGAATAGGCAAAATTATTATTTTTTTACTTGTAAAATATACATGCCCAGTAAAAGATAGCCTACAATTGTATGCTATACGTTTCTAAAGTTAAACATAAGTCTAAATATGTGGGTTAAATTCAAACAAGCGAATCGGAAGGAAAATTAGAAAATACAAAATAACACAGTAAAAAGCAGAACGTTACCTTCATAAGTTGCTTCTGTTCCTTTATGAAATTATTGTTCACAGTTTGAGAAGCGGTCATTAAATCTGAGGCACAGAGCGAATAAATTGGATCGCTTCTGTAAAGACATGCCAGCGAGAAGGATGGATTGGCATCCATTTCGTATCTAAGAACTATCAACCACAGGAATCAACTGTACTTTTCAACTTCAAATAGCCTATTCCCAGTTGATATGTAGGCTACAAGTGCATGCGACTATAAGCGCAATAATAATTGGTTCCCGCAGGCTATTGCCCCCCATCAGGATATCATCAGCAACACTAAAGAAGTACTTCCGAGTCATGGAATTTTGGAACTGTTCAAGATAAAAGTCCCCCACGTAACAGTAGAAAAGTGCCTTTAACCTGTATTTATTCAGGATGTATAAAAAAAATAATTAACAGTTATTTATATTTGTTCATATTTTCGTGACGTTTGCATTAAATGTGGGGTTTAGGTCAAATAAATGCCCCCAATGCAAATAACATATGCATTATTGTCTTATAGAGAAAAAAGTGTATTTGTGCTGATGTTAAAGTGGGGTGGGGAATACTCAGTACGGTCTGTAAAATGATGTCATTTCATGGGGCTCTGAATAATATGTGTTGTTGGGGTTTTACTCTGGGTGACTGGTCTCAGATAATCCCGCAGGTGAAGAAGCCGGTTGTGGAGGTACTGGTCTGGCGTGGTTACACGTGGTCTGCGGTTATGAGGCCGGTTGGAAGTACTGCCAAATTCTCTAAAACGACGTTGGAGGCAGCTTATGCTAGAGAAATGAACATAAAATTATCTGGCAACAACTCTGGTGGACATTCCTGCAATCAGCATGCCAATTGCACACTCCCTCAAAACTTGAGACATCTGTGGCATTGTGTTGTGTGACAAAATTGCACATTTTAGAGTGGTCTTCTATTGTCTCCAGCACAAGGTGCACCTGTGTAATGATCATGCTGTTTAATCAGCTTCTTGATATGCCACACCTGTCAGGTGGATGGATTATCTTGGCAAAGGAGAAATGCTCACTAACAGGGATGTAAACAAATTTGTTCACAACATTTGAGAGGAATAAGCTTTGTGTGTGTATGGAAAATTGCTGGGATCTTTTATTTCAGCTCATCAAACATGGGACCAACACTTTATATGTTGCGTTTATATTTTTCTTCAGTATACTGTACATCACCATTTTCTGAATGCCATAAGTGATTACTTAGAGCTGATCAAGTGAAACAGTCTCCTCACTTTAATAAGTCCATTTCACAGTTTGAAGCATTGAATTCACGGACATTTTCACAATCCATGGTTCATAAACAACTTAATTACAGTGGTGTAAAGGACATAGTTTAACGTTTTGTTCAGGAAATTCTACCCACAAATTTCTGAGCAAATTATCGACTATACATTCAGAGTCTATGTAAAAATATTTCCAGTAAGTGTGATGCCCAGGCAGTGAATGGCCAGACTACCAAACAACTGATAGTAGAACTGAGGTACATTTCTACAGACAGCATGGACCAATACCTTGTTGGTTTGAATCAAAATCAACAGAACAGAGCATGTGATATATCTAAGAATTCAAAGGGCTCTCAACATTGAAGCTGTTATGTAACCTATGCCCCACAGCCTGCTTGTAAAAATGGACATGGCTAGGATCAAATTACCTAGTCACATTTTGAGACTAATACCCATTTGAGAAATTGCATTCAAGTCAGTTTGGCACGTAAACTCCACTGAAACATCAAAATTGTCAGTGGGCTATAGTGTAGAATTACTCAACAAATTGCAGTACAAAGACAAATTTTGTCTAGTTGCATATGACAGGATAAGTAGTGTAGAGGTCCTCCACTTCAAATCAAATCACATTTCATTGGTCACATACACTTTGGTCTGAAAGAAGTCATTCACTTATGTGCTGTCGAATTGAAGGACTGTGATTCCTCTAAACATGAAGATATTTCTAAGCCAACTAAGAGGAAACTGTTTTCAGTAACCACTTGAGGATCTTGATAAAATAAGCAATGGCAATTGGTTCAGTGATAAGATAATTGATTTCGTATCATACGCATAGCTTTTTACCACAGACTTTTATTTTGAAGGCAAAATCTGAAAACCGGAAGTCTGAATGTGGATAGGATCCAGCTAGTGTTGCTGCCGTGACGCTACTCCTATACACCTACATAGGATACCCATCCCCCGACCACTAGAAACTTATTTTCTATTTTATTTTATTTTCTAAAATAAAGTTATTGAAACGCACCTTTGCACCAGGAAAGGTGCACCTTTGCACCTTTGCACCACCTTTGCACCACCTTTTGGTTGTATATGTTTTTGCAGTGTCGCACCAGGAAAATAAATAGGCCCATAAAAAGTCTAACTATTTTTCCCCAATGGAAATTCAGTAGAAACTTGATTTCAAAGTGTTACAATTGCTTCATCTTGAGGGGATAGAATAGAATGTTATTCAAGATTATAAAAAAATATATATTGGGTTTATAATTCAGGGTTTTCTACTAACAAACAGATGGTGATACATTTGATTACAATTACTGCCCAGGAGCAGTTGTTGTTGGGGTTTACTTGCGCCATGTTTGTCTTTCTAAATGTTTATGGAATTTCATTTTTTTTTTAAAGTATAATTCTAAAGCAATGACTTTTATAAAAAAGTAAAATCTGAAAAAGCTTTAACTTAACAAAATCCATAACTTAAGTCAATTATAAAACATTTCCGATTTTCCACAAAAACGTTGAGAAGGGCCGAAGGATGTGTGTGGATTTTACATCCCTGCAGATGTTGTAATTGTCAAAGTATCTAGAACAATGGACAGTGTCCACAGTGGCAGGGTTGGTCTTTGCTCTGTAGGTTTTTGCCTACTCTGTGAAAACACATGCGCTGAATATAACCGGTGTAGACCTTACCGTGAAATACTTACTTACTAGCCCTTAACCAACAGTGCAGTACAATAAATATTTCCTAAATAAAATAAAGTAAAAATAAAAAGTAACACAGTAGAATTACAATAACGAGGCTACATGCAGGGGTCCAGTACCGAGTAAATGCGCGGGGGTACAGGTTAGTCAAGGTCATTTGTATATGTAGGTAAGGGTAAAGTGACTATGCATCGAGGGTAAACAGTGAGTAGCAGCAGTGTAAAAACAAAGGCGGGGTATAGGTCCTGGATGGCAGGAAGCTTGGGCCCAGTGATGTATTGGGCCGTACGCACTACACTCTGTAGCGCCTTACGGTCAGATACCGAGCAGTTGCCATATCAAGCGGTGATGCTCTCGATGGTGCAGCTGTAGAACTGGTAACTGCTGAAATAAAGGAAACACCAATGTAAAATATCTTAATAGGGCATTGAGCCACCACGAGCCACCTTTGCAAAGATTTTACAGAGAGAGAGAGAGAGAGGAAATTGGGTCCCCTCCTGTCTCAGCCTCCAGTATTCATGCTGCAATAGTTTGTGTCGGGGGGCTAGGGTCAGTCTGTTATGTCTGGAGTATTTCTCCTGTCTTATCCAGTGTCCTGTGTGAATTTAAGTATGCTCTCTCTAATTCTCTCTCTCTCTCTTTTTCTCTTTCTCTCAGAGGACCTGAGCCCTAGGACCATGCCTCAGGACTACCTGGCCTGATGACACCTTGCTGTCCCCAGTCCACCTGGTCGTGCTGCTGCTCCAGTTTCAACTGTTCTGCCTGCAGCTATGGAACCCTGACCTGTTCACCGAACGTGCTACCATGTCCCAGACCTGCTGTTTTCAACTCTCTAGAGACAGCAGGACCGGTAGAGATACTCTGAATGATTGGCTATGAAAAGCCAACTGACATTTACTCCTGAGGTGCTGACCTGTTGCACCCTCGACAACCACTGTGATTATTATTATTTGACCCTGTTGGTCAGGAGTAAATGTCAGGAGTAAATGTCAGTTCTGTTATAATCTGGCCACCCCTCATAGCCTGGTTCCTTTCTAGGTTTCTTCCTAGGTTCCAGCCTTTCTAGGGAGTTTTTCCAAGCCACCGTGCTTCTACACCTGCATTGCTTGCTGTTTGGGGTTTTAGGCTGGGTTTCTGTACAGCACTTTGTGACATCAGCTGATGTAAGAAGGGCTTTCTAAATAAATTTCATTGATGATTGATTGGGTAGCAGGATCGTGGAATTATAACTATTTTTGATTCCTGTCCAGTAACTATTTATATTATAGTCCACCATCTGTGACATCAGAAGGCAGACTTTATAAATGAAGGGACAGAGGCAGGCAGTTTGCTAACACACCACCATTGATGACATCGCAGCTTGCCTGAGATAGAGAGAGAGAAGAAACTGGCTAACACCTGAAGATGGACTGAAGAGATGCTATGCTCGTTGGTTCCTTGTTGTTATGTATCATCACTCAGGCGAAGCCTGACAAACTCAAGAATTTCCTCACGAATTCAAGTTATCAATCATCTTAAAATGATTTATGTTGTTCTTGGAAGAAAATGGACAGTTGATGGAAAGTTTAGCCTAGTATAAGGTGGTTCACAAACGGATACTAAACGTTCTAAAACTAGACCACTGTGGTAGAGCTGAAAGCACACGGCTGGATGTTTGCAGTCACAGGGATGCTGGGGGTTGAGGTGCTCTATGGTGAGACGTTGGGGAGTTGTGTATTGCATAACATATCTTTGACTGCAGGAGGCAAGAGATTGAAGACCTCTAGGTTATATTGCACAGAATTAGCAGAACTCCTTTGGGGTTATGTATTTTGTCTAAACTGCAACAGTCTAAAGGAAATTACAACAGCACAAAAGTGAAAGTGATGCTGTAAATGACTAGCTCATGTTTTATGTGGGTAATACGTGTGCAATACATCCTGTGTGATGATCATGGTGTAATTTATTGACGGGGCTCGGTGGAACCTACCGCAAATCTTTTTATGTTGTTTCCCATGAGAATTAGCACATCTAGTTCAGAATCCTGGATTAAATTATTTGCAATCGAAATACACCACCCCAAAAGTTTGAACATTATTTTTTCACTGTATTAGTAGGGTTGCAAGCATTCCCAAAACATTGCAGAAATTCTCAGGTTTTTCAGAAATCCTGGGTTAAAAATTCCGGTAGGAGGATTCCTTTGTGGCTAATTCCCTGCTGACTCCAGAAAGTTTTGAACCGGAATTTCAGAAATTCCAAGGAATTTTGGGAAAGTTACATTACAACCCTATAAGTATTACGCCTGCACCCGCTCTCTCTGGCTCTCGAGGGCGCCAGGCTGCCCTTCATTACGCACACCTGTCACCATCATTAGCGCTCACTGGACTCACCTGGACTAACCCTAACCCTAACCATAACCCTAACCCTAACCCCAACTACTTCCAAATTCTCTTGTATTGTGAACAGCAGCCAATGGTAATAATCCCACAATCTCCTGACGGATACAACAAGCATTATCGGCAATGATGTTAATAGAGGGCAGCCATACAGTATCTTCTCCCTAGACCACATACACTATCCATTTGCTTCACCTACTAAACTGATCAAAGTTCACTCTTCGCCTCCCCGTCTCACTACTCCTCTCTCTGTGCCCAGGCCGGAACTCGCTGGGCTGTGAACTGTACGGCATGCGCTTCGAGGAGGGCCAGACATTCCAGCAGTTGTGTGCACAGCTGTGCCACTGCCTGGTTGGTGGGGTGACCTGCGTGTCACTGTGCAGTAATGACCTCCAGGTGCCTGCCGCAGCCAACTGCCCCAACCCCCAGCTAGTGCACCAGCCAGGGAGGTGCTGCAGGGAATGGGTCTGTGACAGCCTAGGCAACAACATTTATCCAGACACCATAGCAGTAGGACAGTACTCAATAGGCGAAAGGCAAATAAGACTTCAACTTTTTCCTATTTGAATGAATAATTGGGTGACATATGCTTAATTAGCATATTTCCAAATGCACGACCAAGATGCAGGGCTCATTTGCTCATCAAAATCATGACATTCCATGGTCCAACTTTAACTTGCAGAATGCAAGAACCTCTAGGGTTCAGTCAAGGCATAACACCTGTGAGGTTAAGGTTAGCATAAGTCTGTAGGAAACCTTAAAATACTGTAGAAAAACAGAAACAATGTTTGAGAGCCTCATGGGAAGCAAACTAGCGATGTTTGGAGTCGTAAGCCACAGTTCACGCCCTTTACCCACCCTGCCACAAAACCCTAGCAAGCAAATCTGCTACAATTCGCTAATACGCATTCTACTGCACACTTGTTGGCAAACGCCACACCTCCCAACCAATGTTCCCTCTCATTTTTGGGGGCAAATTTCTGGTCTGCTGAGCGCAAACTTGAACATTGTGAAAATTCTGTGCAACTTCCAGTGCGCATTTACAGTGAGGTTGTACCCACTTTAAGTTACAGTTTTAACAGTGGCTAAGTAGGCTACTTTGGCTATTTGATCATAATGTAGGCCTACCGGAGTTGCCTACCATCAAAAGCAATGGAGAAAATGCATCCCATAACATTTTAACATGGAAATAACTGATCTATCATTCATCCTACAGTTGCAGCCAATGTGTTGTGTTCAGACAAGAAGGTGACTGAAAATGTTTTTGTGTTATTTAATGCAAGAAACCACAAATAAAATGCATTATTATTCCCATACCAGTATTACAGAGAATCAGACAAATTAGGCTACCCTCTGCCTATTAGCTACTTAGCTTACACATACTTGACTCAAAATACAACACTGACCCTTTAAGGCAAAAAAAAAGCTATTTACCTGACTTTCTTTTCAAAGATGTCGAGAAATGTACACGTTTTGTGCTCTTGTAGGAAGCAATCACTCCTCTATTGCTGACTACAAATTATTTATAACTGGGCAAATAACTCACTAACTAGCAAAGAATATGAACAAAATGTGCACATGTGGCTACATGCAGCTCTTGCTTTCACCACAGCTGTAAAAACAGTCCAGTTCAAAGTAAATGTCTTAGATCCATATATGGCAATGGTCTAATTGCATATAGGCCTACTGCAGCTCTGATTGGTTATGACGCACCGGTCTGTGTAGAATACAGGCTAAGTCTTGCACAATAGAATCCTACTCCAATGTGTTCCACCCAGAGCCGGAACTAGAGTTTTATACATGGGTTGGCCAGGGGGTGGCCACGGTTACTTCAGGGGATCCATAGACCATGACAGAAAATTAGCGTGTAACCCTAACCTGGCATCTAAGGAGCATGAATGAATCCTATGATTGCTGATTAGTGGTAGAAGGGATAATTCACTTAACCCAGAGTTCTTCAATGTGGCAGATAGTGTGGTCTAAAAGAGTTACTTCACTAGAATTCTTTAACATACTATGACTAGTCAGTGTCTGTACCTCGGAGCTGCAGCTCAATTTCTCTCTTTCTCTCTCTCTCTCACACACACACACACACACACACACACACACACACACACACACACACACACACACACACACACACACACACACACACACACTGTACTCACATACTGGAGAGACTTGGGTCACTCTGTTTTCATGAGTATATAATCTGGGTCTATAAGTGTTGAACATCCTAAATATTTTCAGAAAATAAAGCTCAAGCACCAAGGAAATAAGATAGCATTTGTGTGTTACATAAATTGCATAGTTTATTTACAAAAAAAAGTACATAAAAAAACACTGCAATTTGACATACCAGGTATCAAGCAGAAATGGACTTGAAAAATAAAAATAATTGTGGTGCCCATCAATATGACAAACGTACAGTATCATATTTATGCTCATATATATTATGTTAACTAATAGCAAAAAAAAGTTTTGGAATTGGCCTAATCAAGACCAGATTAAATCTGTGCGACATGATTACCTATGGATTTATGTCAGAATGCTCAAGGAAGCAGGAGGGTTGAAGTCAGGCGCAGGAGACACAAGTCCGTGAACACTCGTTTTTAATAAACAATCCACACTTGCCAAAAACAGGTAGGGCAGGGCAAGGTAAAACAAATACCCATAAACAGCCCGAACACAGCGTAGGGACGCAGCCCAAAACACACTGCCACAAAACCCACAGGCAGAAGGAAAAAAACACCTGTTCCCCAGACGTACAACCTGACGAAAATAATCACGCACAAACACAGACATACCTTGCTAGACTAACTAACCCCCCCACTAATAACTAAACCAAAACAGGTGCGTGCCTACCTAGACCTAACCAACAGAAAGTGAAACAAAAAAGATCGATGGCAGCTAGTAGGCCGGCGACGACGACCGCCGAGCGCCGCCCGGTCGAGGAGGGGCGCCACCATCCGTCGGTGTCGTGACAATTTATAATTTTAGAATGTCAGTGTACTAGCTAGTACACAGTGCAGGCTTTAATCATGACTAGAGGGACTGCCTAAGTGCCAAATTATCCTAGGTAGATTTAAAACAGCACAATTCTGGAGTTCTGGTGAGAACTGGCAAAATGTTTCACAAACTCATCCATGTTGAGGAAGCGTGCCCTCTTTGACTCAACACTGAGAATTCCGAGTTAACCTGTCATCAACCATTGTTGTCCTAAGGTGGGTTTTAATCAGTTTTAAAGCTGAGAAGCTTCTCTCGCAAGAAGCACTGCTGACTGGTGTAACAACAGAAATCTTATGAAGTCGAATTAGCTCATGGAAGACCTCTTTATAAGGTTCAACAAAATCAAGGAGAGTAGACGGTCTGTTCTTTTCACCTTTCTCTCTCCTATCAAGAAGCCCCTTGGTGAGATGAACCTCATGTTTGAGGTCCTCTAAATCTGACTCAAAGGTCTGAGCAAAGGCAAACAGAGGCTCCTCATCCAAGAATGTTGTACTTTTTGGGTTGAGAGACTGGACCCCTTGCATTGTCTCGCAATTCTTCTATGAAAAATGACTCTGCAGCTCAGCTGTGACTGTCAAGCACCTGATAAAAGATAGCTCTTTGGAAGCTCTCACCATCACTTTGGTCACTATTTTTCTGTCCTACAGTGCTCATCATCAATGAGTCGTGAAATCTTAAGCTGTCCTTAGGCTGTCCTTTTACACACTGTTTGTACACTTATTTTGCAGTGCTCTGCAATCTCGTCAACCTATTTCCATACATAATGTGTCATATCTCTATGGAAATGTATAATTAAGGGATCCACAAGATTAGATACTAACAGCTGCTAACTAACATGTGTATTTTAAAGTATAGGCCTGGCCTACCATTGGGTCCTTTTGGAACAGCACATCTGGTGCATGATGCATTTAGGAGGGGCTCGATGACATCTCCTGGCAGCTCTGGCTCACTGTCTTGCTCAGAGCCAGAGGTCTCTGTGTCATCCCTTGATACATCTATTATATTAAAATAACACGAAAACAGGGGCTCCTGGGTGGCGCACTGCATCGCAGTGCTAGCTGTGCCACCAGAGATTCTGGGTTCGCGCCCAGGCTCTGTCGCAGCCGGCCGTGACCGGGAGGCCCATGGGGCGGCGTACAATTGGCCCAGCGTCGTCTGGGTTAGGGAAGGTTTGGCCGGCAGGGATATCCTTGTCTAATTGCGCACTAGCGACTCCTGTGGCGGGCCGGGCGCAGTGCACTCTGACCAGGTCGCCAGGTGTATGGTGTTTCCTCCGACACATTGGTGTGGCTGGTGTCTGGGTTGGATGTGCGTTGTGTCAGTGTGGCTTGATTGGATTGTGTTTCGGAGGACGCATGGCTCTTGACCTTTGCCTCTCCCGAGTCCGTACGGGAGTTGCAGCGATGAGACAAGACTGTAACTACTACCAATTGGATACTACGAAATTGGGGAGAAAAAAGAACACAAGAACCATTAGTGTATAATCAAAATAAAAATGCCACAGCCATCAAAACAAGAACACACATGAATCAACAACCAACATTTTAAAGTGAGGCTTAATCTGACAAAATCATCTATTACAAGCTGAAGCTAAACTTAAATTCTGAACTGAGACTGCTTGGTAGATGCTCTGACATGGTGGTGGTAGACTGGGTCCTTGTGAAGTCTGACCACACTGACTCTGACTAGCCTCAGGAAGGGAGCTGTTCTGACCTGGTGGTGGTAGACTGGGTCCTTGTGAAGTCTGACCACACTGACTCTGACTAGCCTCAGGAAGGGAGCTGCTCTGACCTGGTGGTGGTAGACTGGGTCCTTGTGAAGTCTGACCACACTGACTCTGACTAGCCTCAGGAAGGGAGCTGCTCTGGGGTCCGGTGGTGATGCTGTTTGCACCTGATCTGCCTGTTTGTGCTTCTTTTAAAAAAAGTCTGATATCTCTCCCTTTCTTTTCATGTTTAATTGACCCGATGCAAAAATAAGACAGTCTGTGGTTACATCTAAGGATCCAATTACCCACATTTTAGTGTAATCTCAATCTTAATTACAAATCTCCATTATCATAACTGTACCTTAAAATCAACTACCAGCCTGAGTTACTAGTTAGATCATGGCTAGCCCTACTCTGCAAGTAAGGAACTTAGCTAGCTATAATTTCTTACACCTTTACGATAGCAAACAGGCTATCTGCAAATTGTGGCAATCTTTTGTGTAACATTAACAGATTGATAATAACACTTGTTTGTTTTGAGTTCAAGTTTGAAAATCTAACTGAGTTAATGGATTTCAAATTGCTAAATGTTAACTTTCTGAACACTGACAGCTGTATCCTACTAGCTACCCCACATTAGCTAAACATTCGTATACTGTAACTTACGACACTGCACTGTATATGTGTGTATTACTAGCACAGATGCAAACATAAGCAACAAAATACACAGAGAACTGTATCCCTTGGTCAAAATGTTGAAAATATGTAGTAACTACTTGCTTAAAGTCTTGAAATAACTTAGGTGCTGCAAAGACATGTACTGCTTGTTTGCCATGACAAAACATCTTGAAGCGCACAACACAGAAGAATTTGGATGCATTTCAGATATTTCCTGTTTGACAAAAGGGCGCAGTTCAACTGAACCTACACGGCAGTATTTACACAGTAGCATTCCAATGGAGTAATAACATCATTGAGACTCTGTTTTTAGTTAACACTTTAATTGAACCAGGTTTTACATAAAGCATTCATAACACCTTTATGGAAGCAGTCATAACAGTTTATAAATGTTACAGTATCATTCATAACAACGTTTTTAACACATGTTATGACTGGTTTCATGAAGGTGCTATGAATGCATTATGTACGGATACCCCCTTCAAGTAAAGTATTACCCGTTTTTGCAGCTAGCCTACTGTAGATGCTTCAAAGGTGTGGAGTGTGTGCAAGGAGTCCAGTAGTTACAGCACAGCAGTAGACAGGTTGTATTGAATCCTGCAGTCAAATGTAATAAAGCATTTGTAATCACAATATTCATATTTAAAACCTCTTAGATGTAAAGACCCTGTTTTGGGGACCTGCGTGGTTCCGGTACCGGTTCCGACCAGCATTTTTGCTTATAACTCCATCTGTGGACAGCATAGATTGAAATGGCTTGCATTGAGCGGTCACCCTGATTCTCACGGGCACAGCAGGATGTGAAATCTGACACCACTTGAAGCTGGGATGTCGCTCCTACCATTTTCATTTGCTCTTAAACTCCTGGCTGAACCCTACGTCAAAGCCACTAATAGAATCCTTACATCGTAGTGCAGCAGGAGAGAGAGGTTTCGTTCCTGTAGCACACTCAGAGATCGATTTATAGCCAGCAATTTTACATTTTAAATTTTAAACAAAAATCCTTTCTGTTTGTCATAGATAGACAAGGTTAATTTGAGATAAAAGGCGAGTTCCTAACGAGTTCACGGAGCCAAGCTAGAGCTCTGTGAGACATCCACAGAGACAGGGATAGACACTTTGCTCAAGAGAGACCATTACATGTTGACTACACCGTCGCATCGTGTGCGCGAGCGTTGCAAAATACATTTACACATACATGTTATTCAATCATTGCACCCACACTGCTCGCACGAGTCAACGAGCGTCTGCGTAGCCAGGTGCTAAAATAGAACTTGGTTCTATTAGTGACGCTTGACGCGTTGCAAATCCTTCCTCTCCCATCTCCTCATTGATCTTTAGGAGCATACACCCACGTGGGTGTCGGAAAGATGAACTGAGGTCCACACTCCAGTCCAGTTGGTGGTGGTAATGTACCTTAAAGTTGGTTGCGAACCTCCATATAAAGAAGAAGCCTGAAGGAGGAGAGATTACTAGAAACAAAATTGGTTTACCCTTTTATCTGTGGATTAACTGTTGGCGTAGAGGACCTGCATTTCAGGTAAAATAACAACCCAATGTTTATATTCCAGGACGAATTAGCTAGCGACAGCAAGCTAGCTAGCTAAATTGCCATAAATGTTTGCTTTTCGACCTGTCCCCAAATGAATATAGTTGGTTCAGAGTTTGTTTTGATATTTCAACCTGCGTGTCCTGATCGCGTCTGGTGTGGGTGGACAAAATCAACATGCACGCGGTGGCGCACTCGGACACTCGGACACTCGGACGCATTCGGACGCACTCGGACGCACTCGGACACTCGGACGCACTCGGACACTCAGACGCACTCGGACACTCGGACGCACTCGGACGCACTCGGACGCATTCGGACGCACTCGGACACTCGGACACTCGGACACACTCGGACACTCGGACGCACTCGGACGCACTCGGACACTCGGACGCACGAACGGTGTGTTCAGCATGTTAGAAAATATGCACTAAACATACAAATATGCATTTTACAGTTGGTAAAGGAAGGTGAAATCTTTTAGTCAATCATTCTATAGTTTGATTATACTATATTTAAATGTCAAAATGTCTTTGTTTCAGGTGCATGTAAACAACTGAATAACGTGAGAAAAAGGAAACCCGCACGCTACTCTTGCTAGTATCACTGTTCTTTATTAAGCTTTACGTATCGGCCTCTTGGCCTTCGTCAGAGCTTTTGTATTATACTATATTAAGAAAGCATATAAGTCATTCCAAGCCTTATTCATACAGTTTTGTTGAATAGGAAATACATCATATAAAATATTAGATATTTTTATCATATTTGTACTGTTTACTTGAGCTTGTGTCCTGTGACTACACCTCAGCAATTTATAACTATTTTTACCAGAAAGGTGATATTTGTCACGACTTCCACCGAAGTCGGCTCCTCTCCTTGTCCAGGCGGCATTCGGCGATCGACGTCACCGGCTTACTAGCCATCGACGCTCCATTTCTCATATGTCCATTGGTTTTGTCTTGTTCCATTACACACCTGGTTTTCATTCCGTAATCACGGCACGTATTTAGTCTTCTGTTCCCCTCCATGTCTTTGTGTGTAATTGTTTATCGTTATGTGGATATTGTCAGGCGCTATACTTTTGCTATGTTCCGTGTTTTTGGCACGTTATTGTTTTTATGTACTGTCATTTTTGGACCGGAATTAAAGTGCGCCTGTTTACTACATACACTCTGATCTCCTGCACCTGACTTCGCCTCCCGTACACACCCCTAACAGATTTCAGCCTTTCTTGGAGTATGCAGCATTACTAGTTATTGTTTATGGCCCTCTCATGGTAAATAATTACTTTTGGGGATTATTTTGATTACTTTTTTTAAATTAAATTTAGTTACATTAAACTGGTTAATGAACAATACATGTTTTTAATGAATTATTCATAAAATGTCCTGTGTGTATTAGCAAAGCCATATCCAACCACAATAACGTCACATGCCAAGCTCCATGAGTATACAAATGGCCTAAAGGCATCACATTGCTCTTGTCTTTCAACACGACCCAGTGGAGAGACCACCAGAGAGGGAGAGGTTGCGTCAGGACTTTGGTGGTGATGCAGCTCACTCTCAGGGCCAGTACCTGAGCTCCAAACTGCATCGAGCAGATCCCAGACTGGAGCCTCTGCCCCCACAGCTGTGGTCCAGGTGTCTTCACCCGCAGCTCAAACCAGAACTTGGCCTGCCGCCCGTAGTCCCAGACCAGACTCTGCCAGGTCAGGCTATGCCAGGCCACCGCCTTGCAGCATAGCAGGTCGCATGAGGTGAGTGGGAGCTATCTTCGCCTTTCTTTACCTCAAACACTTTGCAAATACTGTTACTGCTCAAACTGTCTGCCGGCTTTATTTTTGAGGTTGGTTCAGGTAGGATGGATTGCCACTCCAGATGGATGGTTCAGGTAGGATGGATTGCCACTCCAGATGAATGGTTCAGGTAGGATGGATTGCCACTCCAGATGGTTGGTTCTGGTAGGATGGATTGCCACTCAAGATGGATGGTTCAGGTAGGATGGATTGCCACTCCAGATGGATGGACAGTTTGTGCATTTCATTCTCGTACCTCACTTTTTGGCAAATGGGAATAATTACTTGATATGGTTTACAATTGTACCTTTACTTTGATTTAACTTTACTTACATTGACCATCAATTGATCATACATCTATACCATCAGAAGAATTGTGTTATGAAAAACAGTAGTGAAAGTTATCAAAATATTTCATAGCTCATATTGATCAAATACAAGTTCATGCGAGAGATCAATCAGAATCATTCAAAGTTATCAATAACTGTCTGATGCCCACTAGGCTATGTACAGTATGTCTATTCAAGGGAATGGCTACCTGCAAGAGCAGCTATAGGTCTCCTTTACCCATTCGTCTGGAGCACCAGGGCTGTTTCAGCACGCGGGCCTGTAGACCCCGGTTCTGTGGCCTACAGTGTCCGGACGGCCGCTGCTGCAGCCCGTACTGCACCAGGACTGTCCGCATGGCCTTCCATTGCCCCCAAGGCAGGACGAGCCACCAGCAGGTGATGATGATTGAGTCCTGCTCCTGCCACCACTACAACTGTCCCCAGTCACAGCCTACAGGAAAGCCATACCCTGGCATTAAAGTATAGGACCATGAAGAGTGAAACAGCCCCAACGCCAGAGGTAAGCAGGCCCTGTCAGTGAAGACACTAGACAACGATCTAAGCAGCGAATTGAAGGGTAGGATTAAATCAAACTTGCACTGCGGGGTTCCTGCACTGTTGGAAAAGCCCCATTCATTTTTACCCTGTAAACATGGTCAAATTCTTTGCATTACTTCAAATACATTTGAATGTGTAATAACAATATTAATTTCTGACCAATGATTGGGTCCCTTTAATTGAAATATCTTCAAGATTCTTAGAAAATGTTTGTGTGTGAGTGAGACAGAGAGAGAGAGAGAGAGAGAGAGAGAGAGAGAAAGAGAGAGAGAGATAGGGAGGACAACTAATTGATTGATGGTGGTGGATGCTGAGGTGGAAGTCTATTGCAGCTGTGTCAGTTACCTCAAAGTAAATATGGAACTGAAACTACAGTAGGTAGTTACTGTAAGTAAGAATAGGTTACTGTGAATTCCAAATGACCTTTGTCTGCAAGCTTAGCTGTGAGTCATAATTCCTATAAAATGTTATCAATTACAGTTGAAGTCGGAAGTTTACATACACCTTAACCAAATACATTTAAACTCAGTTTTCCCAATTCCTGACATTCAAACCTAGTAAAAGTTCCCTGTTTTAGGTCAGTTAGGATCACCACTTTATTTTAAGAATGTGAAATGTCAGAATAATAGTAGAGAGAATGATTTATTTCAGCTTTTATTTATTTTATCACATTCCCAGTGGGTCAGAAGTTTACATACACTCAATTAGTGTTTGGTAGCATTGCCTTTAAATTGTTTAACTTGGGTCTGTCACGGTTGTCGAAAGGAGGAGCGGACCAAAGTGCAGTGTGTGTGTCGTTCCACATTTTATTTACACTGTGAAACTATGCAATACATATAAATAAACTGAATAACAAAAACAACAAACCGTGACGCAGAGTTAACATACACGTACTCAAAAACAATCTCCCACAAACCCAGGTGGAAAAAAACCCTACTTAAGTATGATCTCCAATTAGAGACAACGAGGACCAGCTGCCTCTAATTGGAGATCATTCCAAACAAAACCCCAACATAGAAATACAAAACTAGAACCTGACAACATAGAAATAGAAAACATAGAAGAAGAAAACCTGTCACGCCCTGACCTACTCTACCATAGAAAATAACATCTTTCTATGGTCAGGACGTGACAGGGTCAAACGTTTCGGGTAGCCTTCCACAAGCTTCCCACAATAAGTTGGGTAAATTTTGGCCCATTCCTCCTGACAGAGCTGGTGTAACTGAGTCAGGTTTGTAAGCCTCCTTGCTCGCACACACTTTTTCAATTCTGCCCACAAATTTTCTATAGGATTGAGGTCAGGGCTTTGTGATGGCGACTCCAGTACCTTGTCTTTGTTGTCCGTAAGCCATTTTGCCGCAACTTTGGAAGTATGCTTGGGGGTCACTGTCCATTTGGAAGACCCATTTGCGACCAAGCTTTAACTCCCTGACTGATGTCTTGAGATGTTACTTCAATATATCCACATAATTTTCCTCCTCATGATGGCATCTATTTTGTGAAGTGCACCAGTCCCTCCTGCAGCAAAGCACACCCACAACATGATGCTGCCACCCCCGTGCTTCACAGTTGGGATGGTGTTCTTCGGGCTTGCAAGCCTCCCTCTTTTTCCTCCAAACATAACGATGGTCATTATGGCCGAACAGTTCGATTTTTGTTTTATCAGACCAGAGAACATTTCTCCAAAAAGTACGATTCTTGTCCCCATGTGCAGTTGCAAACCGTAGTCTGGCTTTTTTATGGTGATTTTGGAGCAGTGGCTTCTTCCTTGCTGAGCGGCCTTATAAGTTATGTCGATATAGGACTCGTTTTACTGTGGATATAGATACTTTTGTACTTGTTTCCTCCAGCATCTTCACAAGGTCCTTTGCTGTTGTTCTGGGATTGATTTGCACTTTTTGCACCAAGTACGTTCTTCTCTAGGAGACAGAACGCGTCTCCTTCCTGAGCGGTATGACGGCTGCGTGGTCCCATGGTGTTTATACTTGCGTACTATTGTTTGTACAGATGAACGTGGTACCTTCAGGCATTTGGAAATTGCTCCCAAGGATGAACCGGACTTGTGGAGGTCTACAGTTTTCTTTCTGAGGTCTTGGCTGATTTCTTTTGATTTTCCCGCGATGTCAGGAAAAGAGGCACTGACTTTGAAGGTAGGCCTTGAAATACATCCACAGTTACACCTCCAATTACTCAAATTATGTCAATTAGCCTATCAGAAGCTTCTAAAGCCATGACATCTTTTTCTGGAATTTTCCAAGCTGTTTAAAGGCACAGTCAACTTAGTGTATGTAAACTTCTGACCCACTGGAATTGTGATACAGTGAATTATAAGTGAAATAATCTGTCTGTAAACAATTGTTGGAAAAATTACTTGTCATGCACAAAGTAGATGTCCTAACCGACTTGCTAAAACTATAGTTTGTTAACAAGAAATTTGTGGTGTGGTTGAAAAACAAGTTTTAATGACTCCACCCTAAGTGTTTGTAAACTTCTGACTTCAACTGTATATTATATTTTAAGTAATATTGTTATTATGTTATGATACAATGACCAAAAAGACACCTGGATTACTGTCTTGTAGATCGGTATTGATAATACCTAAAACATCACCAATAAAATATTGAAAGTCTCACATTCAAGCCTTTATAGCCTATTGTTACTTATATCTTGCTGTAATAACTGTACTCTATCTCTGCTAATTTCCTTTTGGATACAGTATCACATTGCTTCCAGTAAACTATGGAATTAAGGAAGTGCCCACGCAGGAAGTGGGCGCTCAATGAGCAAAATTACATTGAAAATACATATTTTAGAATTCATTTCTAGAATTTTGAATCAGGTTCATTTTAGGTTCTGAATGTTATACGGACATTGAAAATATGTAATTTACTGATGTTGAAGAGACATATTTTACGGACATTGAAAATAGGTATTTTACGGATGTTCAAAGACGTCCTTTTTTGGTCATTGTTTCTATGGCCATCTTTAAATCATACATACATTCACTTACATCTATACTGAACAAAAAAATAACGCAACATGTAAAGTGTTGGTCCCATGTTTCATGAGGTGAAATAAAAGATACCAGAAATATTTCAGATGCACAAAAAGCTTTTTTGTCTCAAATTTGGTGCATACAAATTTGTTTACATCCCTGTTAGTGAGCATTTCTCCTTAGGCCAATATAATCCATCCACCTGACAGGTGTGGAATATCACAAAGTTGATTAAACAGCATGATCATTACACAGGTGCACCTTGTGCTGGGGACAATAAAAGGCCCCTCTTTTGTCACTCAGCACAATGCCACAGATGTCTCAAGTTTTGAGGGAGCATGCAATTGGCATGCTGACTGCATGAATGTCCACCAGAGCTGTTGCCAGAGAATTTAATGTTAATTTCTCTACCATAAGCTGCCTCCAAAGTTGTTTTAGAGAATTTGCCAGTACATCCAACCGGCATCCCAACCGCATTCTTCACCTGTGGGATCCAAATTCTTCACCTGTGGGATCCAAATTCTTCACCTGTGGGATCGTCTGAGACCAGCCAACTGGACAGCTGATGAAACTGAGGAGTATTACTCTGTAATAAAGCCCTTTTGTGGGGGAAAACTTATTCTGATTGGCTGGGCCTGGCTCCCCAGTGGGTGAGCCTTGCTCCCAAGTGGGTGAAATCAAGGCTGGTCCAGACCAAATTTGAACCAAATATAGACGTCTATAATTGGTTTCAGATTTGGTCCTGTCCGGAAGTCTGTGGACTTTGAAATCAAGGCCGGTCCGGACCAAAAAAACTACATTTGTGGACGTTAAAATCAAGGCCAGGGCCAACGGACCAAATGTCTATGTATTTTCAACGTCCATGGACTTCTGTACTCACTGGGTGTATATCTTTGGTTTCACCATGCTCAACATGATGGTGGACGGCTGCGATTTACGATGTGTTTCCATGACCAAGTTTGATTTCATTCACTTCTGGGCGTCATCGATTCATATTCTATAGCTTGTGTTTAAACTTCACTGATCAAAAAGAAAGACGGGGAAAATGTCAGATGACAACAGCACACACGTTCTCAACATGACCGCATGTGAAGGAATTAACCTTCGTTTTACGCACAGATTTTTACCTGCTGTGTTCATGCTGGTGTTTGTCGTCGGGACATTTGCAAACTTCTGTGGGTTAAAAACTGTTTGTACAAGCTGGAAGAAAATTGGGAGTATAAACATATTCATTCTCAACCTTGGAGTAGCTGACTTGCTGTACTTATTTACCTTACCATTTTTGGTTGTCTATTACGCGCTAAACAGTAAATGGATATTTGGACAAACATTCTGCAAGATCACCAGATTCTGCTTCAATTTGAATCTCTATGGCAGCATTGGGTTCCTGACATGCATCAGTATCTATCGATACCTCGGTATTGTGCACCCAATGAAAGTGATGGGGAAAATCCACACTCGCCACTCCGTGGCAATAAGTTTTCTTGTCTGGATTTTGGTTTTCATTCAGATACTTCCTGATATGTTCTTTGACAAGACAGCGCAAAATTCCTCATATTCGTGCTATGATTCAACAGCCGACGACTTTATCAAGGATTACCTTCCGTACAGTATTGGCTGGACCATTACCGGATTCGTTATACCATTACTGATCATTCTGGCTTGCTATGGACATATAGTAGTGGTCCTTGCCACCAAAGCCAATGTCAACACTTTGTTGAAACAACGATGTCTAAAACTAGTCATCATCTTGACTATGTTGTTCTCAATTTGCTTTATCCCTTACCATGTTTTGAGAAATCTAAATTTGAAAATAAGGATTTTGAAAATGGAAGGCACCTGCAAAGCAAGCTTCGATGATATTTATGTTGCTCATCAAATCAGCCGCGGCCTGGTTTGCATGAATAGCGCAATCAATCCGTTAATTTACTTAGTTGGAAATGATGATTTCATCATGCGATTTCACAATCTCAGCAAACAAGCCAGGATGTCTCTTGTACAATGGACTGGTGCTGTGATTTACCGCAATACACCGGAGGCAGATCCAGCAACAGAAGAATCTTAACCAGTAAACTTTGACCAGCTAGTTATTTAAACCCACAACTTGACTGTCAGCTATTCTAGTATTTGATGTTGTCTACGCCATTATTGTACCAAGGCCTGTAAGTATGTAAATATGCTATTCTTTACACTTTATGAATCATTCTCAGAGTATTTTATTGTGTAAACGTGAGATCCTTTTTGTGGTTGAATGCCCTTGTGTAAAGTGAAATACTGTTCCATTCATTTAGTGAGTGATATGCAGGGCTATGTTACTGAAACAAACATAAACTCAATATGCATTTCAGATATTGCATAAGAATTACAGGCATTCCAGCAGCTCATTACACATAGCCTACTAGCTGAATTATTTATCTCTGTTGTCCATAAATAATAAAAAGGTATCAAGCTCAAAGGACTGTCCATTTTACCTTGTGCTTGAGATAATATCTACTCCTCCACACTTATTGTCTTCCCAGGGGAAACAGAAGATTTGAACTCATTCCCTTAAGGGGAACAATCCCTCAACACAAACATGCACTGGAAATGTATGTCATATATGTTTATTAATGTCACATGACTGGTCAGTTGCTTTTCAGGTGCTGGTCACAGAACGGGACTGTGCAAACATAGGGTTACGTCCCAAATGGCAACCTATCACTCCATAGGGCTCTGGTCAAAAGTAGTGCACTATATAGGGAATAGGGTGCCCTTTGGGACAACAATTAAAACCTAATGGCAAATAGAGCAGTGAAAATAAGAGAACAACTACTAGTTTCCAGACCTATCTTATATAAAAATCTGTCTACTCTCTCTTAGCAGACACAAAACATGTTCTCTCATCCTTACATAAAGGAGGGGGACTGTTTGAATGGATAGGATGATGGCAGTTTATACCCTGATAAAAACAAAACAAACCACAAGTCTGCTAGCATTCGAGTACAAGGAGTGGATTATTAGCACAAAACAAGTCTGTTTTTTAGGCTAATGTTAGTGGCATCGTCCACTTAGACTTACGAGCAGGAGTAATAGTAAATAGTGAATGACTGAATCCTCCAAGTCAAAGTTAGAGATTGATGATAAATAATCTAATTTAATTCACCCAGGCATATTCAGAAGTCTCATTCTCCAGCAGCAAAAGCATGCAGTGATATTTCTCTCCGCTCTGTTACTTTCACAGACCACTGAGAGAATTTCTGAGGACGCTGGGGTTGACATTAGTGCAGGCCTAGTGGATGACTGTTTGTGTTATGAGAAAACGGTGCCAAAATAAGTATAATTTAATTTTAAGTCTGCAGCGCAATGAGTTGAATCTACGGCATTGATCATTTAGAGCTAGGGAATGACCTCACCAGGCACTCCGCTGAGGTCAGCAGTTTAAGAAAACCGTCAACCTACGATTTGCTATTGAATCAAATCAAAGTTTATTGGTTGTGTCCTCAGTTTAGCAGGTGTTATAGCGGGTGCAGCAAAATGATTATATTACTAACTGCTAACAATCCAGTAAAATGTCAAACAATTCAAATGAAGGGGGGGAATCAAAAACGGAAGGACCAATCTGATTAACAACCCAAATACACTGTAGCAGTAATCAAATGCAATCTATACATGTACAGTACCAGTCAACAGTTTGAACACACCTACTCCTTCCAGAGTTTTTCTTTATTTTTTGTATTTTCTACATTGTAGAATAATAGTGAAGACATCAAAACTATGAAATAACACATATGGAATTATGTAGTAACCAAAAAAGTGTGAAACAAATCAAAATAGATGTTATTTTTAAGATTCTTCAAAAGCACCCACCCTTTGCCTTGATGACAGCTTTGCACACTCTCTGTCCAAACGTTTGACTGGTACTGTATGTACACCAAGGACATTTACACAAGATCAGCTAAGAATATCAGTATGACAATGAATGACAAGGAGTTGACATGATAGCACAAACAGATTTGTGACCAGGCTAAGGAACTTTTACTGTACAACAGAGTTCAATGTACTCAGTTATCTAAAAAACACTTGTTAAAGTGGCGATCAGCAGTAGAAACAATAACAAAGCGTACTCCACGCCCCTGTTTTGGTAAAAAGCTGAGGGATGTTGCTGTAGAACATTTTGTCTGTCACATGCTTCGTAAACAACAGGTGTAGACTAAGTCAAATGTTTAACTTACTGTAACCACTCTTAAATTCATAGACATAGCTATGGATGCAAGGACTGATCATCCATGATATCAAACTTGTCTTTTTAACCATGTTTGAGGCTATATTGTGATTGTTTACATTTACTTGGTGTAAACATTGGAGTAAGAAGCTTATATTTGGGGTTTTGACGGGGTTCGACAGTTTAACTAAGCTCATGAGGCATTTATAAGTTATATTCTTCAAGAATCGGTGGCTACATATCGTTAATTTAAGTCCAGAAATGTATGTAGCAACTGCTGATTGCCCTTTTAAAGCCTTACCACAATACACCAATTTCAATAATACACTGGACAAGTGCCAAGGACAGATGCATGCTGTAGAGTGTGTACAGTGTTATGACTCTACGTGCTTCATGATCCGGGCTGGCCATGCAAGACAAGGGAAACTCCAAACACCTGCTTGTCTCTAGCGGTGACTGTAAATAAAAGTCAAGATGGTATTTTCATTTAATCTGAAACTAAAACACCCACCATTTACAAGAACAGACCTGATCAAATCTGTTCCCCTCACAACAGCTGTTTCTGGTAAATAAAACAAGCAACCCCACCCTTCCCTCCAAAACCCATTAATCACCCGAAGTAAAACAGTAAAGTGTGTGGAGATAATGAGGGGGGAAACCCACAATGACTGCAAAATTCTCATGAATTGTTTTTGACTTCTACAGTATCTCATATCCTTTGTCCTGTACAGCAGACCTGGTGTCACGACTTCTGCTGAAGTCGATGCCTCTCCTTGTTCGGGTGGAGCTCAGCGGTCGACGTCACCGGTCTTCTAGCCACCATTGATCCATTTTTAATTTTCCATTGGTTTTGTCTTGTCTTCCTACACACCTGGTTCCAATCCCATTCATTACATGTTGTGTATTTAACCCTCGGTTTCCCCTCATGTCCTTGTCAGAGATTGTTTGTTGTTATGCTCGTGATATTCGATTGGTGCGCGACGGGTTCTTCTACCCACGTTTATTTGATTATGTACTTTGGTTTTGGAGATTTTGTTTCACGTTATTAAACTACTCCATTTATACCAAGTTTGATTCTCCTGCGCCTGACTTCCCTGCCACCTACACACACGGCGTGACACCTGGGTTCAAATGCTATTTGAAAATCAAGCACAGTTAAAGTATTTGAAAGTTTTTGAATGATTTCAAATAGTATTTGAACCCAGGTCTGATGTCCAGCCCTGGCAGTTTTGACTACAGATGTAGGATCTTAATTTGTTCACTCTTTTGTTGCTGAGAATGTTCCTGCACAGCAGGAAATGCAAATTTGTAGTGTATAGATAGATACACATAGCGAGGCGTGACTTAATGTGACCACTCCCCCGAGTAGGGTACAGCCGTAGGGATCTAATGTTAAATGTACTACTTTACTCATAACCCGAAACAATGTCTGTATTCTTTTTTTGTCATTCTATAAACATTTTGGATATGCTTGATTGGTAATTTTTAACATACTTCTGTTTCGTCTTAAAGTGGAACTGACAGGGTTTTAGCAACATGAAATCTTCTTAAAGATTTCATATACACCCCCAGGAAGAATATTACACCTTTTTTTTACATTCTCTGACAAGCGAGAACTGAGATCTGGTCATTTTCATGTGTTTATAAATTCATAGAATGTTTGGGAATGATGTATAGTAAGGTATTTGTGAAAAAATTCTATAGCAATATAGAGTGGGAAAGTGGCTGTGTGTTTGGACAATTAATAGACACTGCAGTAAATAAAACCTAATAAAAACATTGGTCTTATCCAGGACAGGAGTCTATGCAGACCGGTGAGCCATAGCCAATCAGAGCTACAGTAGGCCTATATGCAAATAAGCCATTTGCCAAACGATGCTGCTATCATTCACTTTGAACTGGACTATGAAACTTGTCTTCCTGCAACTTGCCTGTCTGCCCGCCCATTTGATCAATGCCAAATACATTTGATTGACAACTAAGAGATATGCTAACTGTGGATAACAGTCGTACAAGTTCGGCATAGCTAGCTAGCTAGCAACGCGATTCACATTTCTTGCTAGCTAACCAAATGACACTAGCTGTAGTCACCGAAAAACGATATGAGGGGAAAAAGTCGGTCACTTACCCACTCCTCCAATGGCATGACATCCTCCCAGCAGATAGCAAGCTAGCTAATGTTAGGCTCTGTGTTTTTAGCTTGCTAAATAAATAGCTTGATACATAAATATATACGCTAGCCCAGGGGTGTCAAACTCAATCAGTCCAATGGCCATATTGATAAAACATAACTAATTCGAGGGCCAGACATAGCCTATTTGTTTTTACAAAAGAATGTGCAACTGCGACCCAAACTGGCCATTGTTTTATTCAAAAAAATATGTCCCTTTATAAAGTCCACTTACTGTACATAGACCAGCGTCACCAACCTTTTCTGATTAAAGATCACTTTCTGGGTCAAAATGCAAGCCGAGATCTATCGCTCAGATTTTCTTAAAAAGAGGACTTAAAAAATGTAATCCTATGCAACGTTAACCAATTAAAAATAGTTCTGCAGCAATGAGGTTTGCGCAGTAGGCTATCACTACATTATCACTGCATATTGGTTATGCTTGAATTGCCCTGCCAATGTTGTTATTCTCAGACCATTTTGAAATTATATTAAAAAATATTAGGTATATGATCACACTGGTAATAGATCATTTGTTGTATTACTTGTGAGGCACAGCTGAGTGAGCATAATATATATATATATATATACTGGACTGATGGCCTGCATCAGGGAGCAGGGAGCAGCGGTGGGGCTGCCTCTCATCCCACTCACCGACACCTCCTCTCTCCCTCTGCCTCGTGCACCAATTCATGTTGTTACTCCTATGACCAGAGAAAGTAAAATATTCCTTGATATAAAAAAAAGACAAGACACAAATAATAACAAAGCAAGCTTATTGAAACACTTTGCTATTATTCATAGCACCTGCAGTTCTAGTTGTAGCGTGAATGGAAGAAGGGAGAACACGCATTTTATGGCTTATAAAACTGTTGAACAAAGTGTTGACAGTGCTGAATAACAAGTTAAATATTAACTTACTCATATAAACAGCAGCTCGTTGCTGTATTAATTGAGTCTCTCTCTATTCATGGTTTTAAAAGTTTCCTGTGTGTTCAAAACTTATTTTCAAAGTCTATGGTGTGACGAAACTGTGCAGACAGCTATCTGATTGCATTTACGTTTTAGTCATTTAGCAGACGCTCCTATCCAGAGCGACTTACAGTAGAGAATGCATACATTTCATACATTCTTTTTCCCATGCTGGTCCCCCGTGGGAATCGAACCCACAACCCTGGCGTTGCAAACACCATGCTCTACAAACTGAGCCACACGGGATTGGCCAGCAGTAGGCCTATAGGGGCACTTGATTTGTCCTCTTGGCCTGCCGGGTAGGCAGAGTTCGACCTTCAGACACTCAGCTGGCCCCTCCCCAGATTTTGAGTTAAATGGTCTACAACAAAGCTTTCTTAGTGTCCAACAAGTTTTCTCTGCCCTTAACCTTGTTCTGAACACCTCCAAAACAAAGGTCATGTGGTTTGGTAAGAAGAATGCTCCTCTCCCCACAGGTGTGATTATTTCCTCTGAGGGTTTAGAGCTTGAGGTAGTCACCTCATACAAGTACTTGGGAGTGTGGCTAGAAGGTACACTGTCCTCTCAGCACATATTAAAGCTGCAGGCTAAAGTTAAACCTAGACTTGGTTTCCTCTATCGTAATTGCTCCTCTTTCAACCCACCTGATTCAGATGACCATCCTATCCATGCTAGATTACAGAGATGTAATTTATAGATCGGCAGGTAAGGGTGCTCTCGAGCGGTTAGATGTTCTTTACCATTCGGCCATCAGATTTGCCACCAATGCTCCTTATAGTGAAGCGTGAAGCAGCTGAAAGCGTTTATTGAAACAACAACAAAAAAGTGTCAGTTTAAGATGATGCCAAAATTAGGCTAATTACATGGGAGTAACAGGAGTACCCTATGACATGGGGGCATGGTCACGTTAAACCACGCCTCACCGTGTGTTCCTATTCAGGGTTTAAGAAGGCTTCAAACGTTTGTAATTTCCACTTTAAAACGTCAGACTTGATTTGCCCTAATGAAAAATGTATCAACCCCTACAAAAATGTCTATTAATTACAATCCCCAGAATAATTCACATTTCCTGTTGCTGCAGGATTATTTGCCTGCTGAAGCAAACTGGCTCAAATTAAGATCTTACATCTGTATGTGGTATACAGCTATGACCTAAAGTTACTTTTTTGGAGCAGGTTAGGAGAATTAACATGGCAGGTTAAGAGAATTTACGCAGCAGGTTAGGAGAATTAACATGGCAGGTTAGGGGAATTAGGGTTATGATTAGTTAAAATGGTCTCCTAACCTGCTACGTAAATGTACTTCTGGTCTTGGCTATACTCCATCTAGTCACAACCAGCTCTGGCCCCTTGTGGTCAACGTGTCCCGTCTTTGCAGTGATCAACAGGATCTGGAAGCTGCTCATTCATTAATCTGGAGTCCATGACACACAGCACTTCCTCTCTGGTTTGCATTTTGGCTCATGACACAGCAGTAAACAGGATTACACAGTTGAAGAGGAGGATGTGATATGATAGAACAAACAGATATGGGATCAGGCTAGGGAAAGACAGAGTAACCCCCTGGACTCAAGAACTTGAACTTGAAATGAACTGGAGACATGTCCGCACCACAATGCTCCGCGTTAGTGCCCAGCTCCCTTCTGGTCAAATAATTGACACATAGCCAATATGACACAATGTAAAAACTTGGAAGTATGGGTGTGTTCTTGGGCTTAATGCTGCAAGGTTATTATGCACTATAAACATGCACGTATTTCACAATACCCTCTATCTGTCTGGTACGTGGGAGGCCGGATATGAGATTGGCTGTGAAAGAATGGAGAGGACAACAATTGAAACTTCACTTCAACTTCTTTAATGTCATGATGTACACAGGAGAATATGACAGAGTATTATAAACCCATAGATTTAGGAGAAGGTCATAAAGAGTTCCTCCTTTGATTGTCACACAAGACTGCTACTTGATTGGTTAATATAGAACGGTGGTTAGACAGTATGCAAAATAGAAATTATGTTTTTACATAGACAGGAGAAGATTGATCATGTCTGGAAAATGAATCATTGAAACAAATCAATCTTGCAGCTGTCTGATAACAGGCAGGCTAAACCATGGGATTTGTCGAATAAAACTAAAAGCAGTTTGCAGCTGCTTGATAATAATGACCAATGGAGTATTTTAAAGGATCTTCAAAACAAGTCTGTTCGCTCTGGGAAATATACAGTATGTGAAGAGATACTTTCTCTGAGATCCACCAGTGTGAGTGAATTGCATATCAATGATCTGTTTATATTGCTTTCTGCCTATTTTATACAATTTGCTCTTCTGTCTCAGCATACCTGTACATGTTGTTTTTGTTACTAAGTGTTAGTGTCTTCAGTATTATGCTGGTTATGAAAGTTTGTGTTCTTAAGGCCTCATAAGAATTGTTATTGGTTGGTTATCATAGGTCATAGTCATTAGTTACCCAATTAATATAGGTCATTCTTAGTACAATAATGGCATGTTCAGTTTAAGGGTGCATTCGTAAATTCAATCTGGAGTGCCAGAGTGGGAATAGCATAGGGAATAGAGTGCTATAGGGAATAGTATAGGGAATAGAGTGCTATAGGGAACAGTATAGGGAATAGAGTGCTATAGGGAATAGTATAGGGAATAGAGTGCTATAGGGAACAGTATAGGGAATAGAGTGCTATAGGGAACAGTATAGGGAATAGAGTGCTATAGGGAACAGTATAGGGAATAGAGTGCTATAGGGAATCGTATAGGGAATAGAGTGCTATAGGGAATAGGGTGCCATTTGGGATGCAGACATTGTTTTGTCTAGGGCTTACTAAGGCCTCACACGAGTTTTCGTAGATAAACACATTATAAATATTAGCATTTTCCATTTGTTAGGGGAGAGGCAATCCCTACTGCTCATTTTTTTTTCAAGTTCTCATTTACACAAGTTCTCATTTACAACTGCGACCTGGCCAAGAGGAGGAGGTGCTCTTATTCTTCATGGACTTTACAGTGTCCCAGAACTTTTTGGAGTTTGTGCTACAGGATGCAAATTTCTGTTTGAAAAAGCTAGCCTTTGCTTTCCTAACTGCCTGTGTATATTGGTTCGTAACTTCCCTGGAAAGTTGCATATCGCGGGGGCTATTCAATGCTAATGCAGAACACCACAGGATGTTTTTGTGCTGGTCAAGGGCAGTCAGGTCTGGAGTGTTCCTGGTTCTCAATTCTTTGAACGGGGCATGTTTATTTAAGATGGTGAGGAAAGCACTTTTAAAGAATAACCAGGCATCCTCTACTGTCGGAATGAGGTCAATATCCTTCCAGGATACACGGGCCAGGTCGATTAGAAAGGCCTGCTCGCTGAAGTGTTTTAGGCAGCGTTTGACAGTGATGACCCCTCATCTTTTCAGGGAAGTCTGCGGTCAGGTTTGACCGCAGACCCATTACGGACGCAGGCAATGAGGCAGTGATCGCTGAGATCCTGATTGAAGACAGAGGTGTATTTGGAGGGCAGGTTGGTTAGGATGATATCTATGAGGGTGCCCGTGTTTACGGATTTGGGTTTGTACCTGGTAGGTTCATTGATAATTTGTGTGAGATTGAGGGCATCAAGCTTAGATTGTAGGATGGCCGGGGTGTTAAGCATGTCCCAGTTTAGGTCACCTAACAGTACAAACTCTGAAGATAGATGGGGGCCAATAAATTCACATATGGTGTCCAGGGCACAGCTGGGGACTGAGGGGGGTCTATAGCAAGCGGCAACGGTGAGAGACTTGTTTCTGGAAAGGTGGATTTTTAAAAGTAGAAGCTCAAATTGTTTGGGCACAGACCTGGATAGTATGGCAGAACTCTGCATTAGATTGTAACTCCACCCCCTTTGGCAGTTCTATCTTGTCGGAAAATGTTATAGTTAGGGATGGAAATTTCAGGGTTTTTGGTGGTCTTCCTAAGCCAGGATTCAGACACGGCTAAGACATCCGGGTTGGCAGAGTGAGCTAAAGCAGTGAATAAAACAAACTTAGGGAGGAGGCTTCTAATGTTAACATGCATGAAACCAAGGCTATTACAGTTACAGAAGTCAACAAATGAGAGCGCCTGGGGAATGGGAGTGGAGCTAGGCGCTGCAGGGCCTGGATTCACCTCTACATCACCAGAGGAACAGAGGAGGAGTAGGATAAGGGTACGGCTAAAGGCTATAAAAACTGGTTGTCTAGCGCGTTCGGGACAGAGAGTAAAAGGAGCAGATTTCTGGGCACAGTAGAATAGATTCAAGGCATAATGTACAGACAAAGGTAAGGTAGGATGTGAATACAGTGGAGGTAAACCTATGCATTGAGTGACGTTTGAGAGAGATATTGTCTCTAGAAACATAATTTAAACCAGGTGAGGTCACCGCATGTGTGGGAGGTGGAACTAAAGGGTTAGCTAAGGAGTATTGAGCAGGGCTAGAGGCTCTACAGTGAAATAAGGCAATAATTACTAACCAAAACAGCAATGGACAAGGCATATTGACATTAGGGAGAGGCATGCGTAACCGAGTGATCATTGGGTCCAGTGAGTAGCTGGGCGAGCTGGTCATAGTCATTAGTTACCCAATTAATATAGGTCATTGTTAGTACAATAATAACCTATATGATTGCATAAGCACAGTGTATTAAGTTAAACATCAGTGTATTACGTTAAACAGCAGTGTATTACGTTAAACATCAGTGTATTAAGTTAAACATCAGTCAAGTGTCAGTGTGCAGCGGGTAGGACGGAGTCAGGCGAAGGACACAGAACTGAGTAAAAACGTACTTTACTCGAAATAAATCACAAACTAATTCCATACAGGGAAAACAATCCAGCTCAACACAAAAGAGCGACCACTTAACAAAGAACAAACACGCACAAAACCATGTGGGAACCAGAGGGTTAAATAGGGAATAAATGATAATGTAATGGAAACCAGGTGTGTACAATCAAGACAAAAAAAATGGACAAAGAAAACTAGATCGTTGGCAGCTAGAAAGCTGGTGACGTCGACCGCCGAACGCCGCCCGAACAAGGAGAGGCACCAACTTTGGTGGAAGTCGTGACAACATCATTGTATTAAGTTAAACAGCAGTGTATTAAGTTAAACGTCAGTGTATTAAAGTTAAACATCAGTGTATTAAGTTAAACAGTGTATTACGTTAAACATCAGTGTATTAAGTTAAACGTCAGTGTCACAGGGGTCGTGAAATGGAGATCAAGACGCAGCGTGGATAGTGCTCATTTTCAATGCTTTTAATGACGACACTTGACAAAACAAGAAAACGACCAACAACAGTCCCATCAGGTACTAAGACTAAAACGGAAAACAACCACCCACAAAACCCAAAGAAATACAGGCTGCCTAAGTATGGCTTCCAATCAGAGACAACGAAAGACACCTGCCTCTGATTGGAAACCATACTCGGCCAAACCTGGAAAACGAAACATAGAAAATGAAAACTAGAACACATTCCCCTAGAAACAAACAAACACCAAAACACACAAAACAACCCCCCTGCCACGCCCTGACCATTCTACTATGGCAAATGACCCCTTTCACTGGTCAGGACGTGACAGTCAGATTGTTTGATTGTGAGTAACCCTGACCACACAGATGCTATACCACACACAGTGCACAAAACAATTGTTTTCTTCACCGTCAAAGCACTGCTTGAACGCAAATTATCAACAATGTATTTCATCTGCAATGGCAAAATTGCATAAAGATGGAGGGATTCAGATATGACTTCATTGTTTTAGCACAATCGACAGAGTTATGAAACTACGGTGCACAACATGGTTCAATACGCCAATATACTGTATCGTTTTTTTTCAAAATTTCCACGGTCTTGGAGCTAAAATTGGGATAATGTACAGTATACTCTGCTAAAGACAATGCAAAGAAAAAAAGGAGATCAATGTACAATACGGTGAACAAGGCATTTGTGACAAGTGCATGGGGGCTGCCATAATTATGGACATCCGCTATTGTATTGAAATGTCTATGTTTATGCTGCTATTGGAAATGTAAAACCTTCTTCACTCTCTCCACAGTTGTAGGTGTTATGTCTGGTATGGCCATATGGCTAGGTGGCAGACATAACAATGCCATAACAACATATCAGACACATTCTTAAGGACAATATTTGTCTGTATCATGATTAAAGGACTAGGCTTGAATCCCCAAAATCTTGACAATGTCTTTTATTAGAGAGATTAAAAAAATTAAAATGTCTTTATTTTCATATTGCTATGCACTCATGCCACGCTAGCCCATTACCAGGGGAACAGCCTCCTCCTCTTCTCCTGGCTCCCGGTGAAGCCCCCTGGGGATAGTGGCATGGTTCTGAGCACCATGGTGTCATTCCAGAGCCCGTAGACCAGGCAGCAGGCGTCAGCCCGCTTCACTGTGAACTCGTAGCACCTTTGCGGCAACAGGTTGTTGACCTGTATGCAGTAGGAGTTGCAGGTCACCGTTCCTAGCTGGTTCCCTTCCTCCGTGTTGGTCGGCTGGAGGAGCTTGTAGCGGATCTCAAACTGTTCCCCAGGCTCCTGCTGCTCCTGCCCGGCCATTTCCCAGTGCAGCCGGGCGCAGTCGGTCAGAGCCTCCGAGCGTGACGTGTCGAACATCACGGGCATTTTGACGGACAGCCTCAAATGGATCTGGGGCACCTTGGCGTTGCCCGTCTCGGAGATGAGCCGGTGCTTTGTGTGCAGCTCCCCGGGCATCAGTGTCGAGTCAAAGTCCGTGAACGCCTTAATGAGATACGCTATCCTCCCATTTATGTGGGCGACTTCTTGATCGCCATAGTCGCTCTGGCTGGCTATGGCCTCCATTTCCACTTTGCCCTTACAGAACTGCTCGTAGAGCTCCTCCAGCAGGCTCAGCTGGATCTGCACCTGGCTGTGGCCCAGCTTCTTCATCCGCTGGAACTTCCAGGGATCGATGAGGTGGAGGATGGTGGAGTTGGACAGGTAGTTCTGCTGCTGCTGTGGGTCTGGTTGGTGGAGTGTGTCCTGGCGCATGACCTCCAGGTAATAGGAGCACTTATTGAGGATGTCCAGTTTGGACTTGCACTGCTTTATGTTACAGGGGTTGAGCTTAGTGGAGAGCAGCTGCGTGACCTGGTCATGGAGGTCTTTGAAGGTGATCCATTTTTTCGGGTCCATGCCGGGGCTGTCTCCTCCCTGGCCACCAGCGCAGCGTGTCTTCATGGGGTGGCGCTGATCGCTGACGTCACTGTCATCGCTCGGGGGGGTCATCATTCTTTTCATGTCAGCTGCAAAACATACATGGAGATTTTCCTTCGTCATATAATTAAACATCTCTGTCTTTGGCAAGCTGCATGTTTTCTCTCTTATGGAAAGGTTAAACTGAATGAAAACAAATATGATGTTTTACTGTCACACACACCGGATAGGTGCAGTGAAATGTGTTGTTTTACAAGTCAGCTATAATAGTACGGCGCCCCTGGAGCAAATTAGGGTTAAATGCCTTGCTCAAGGGCACATTGATCAATTTTCCACCTTGTACACTCTAACCTATGGGTGAAATGTGTATATTTGTTTATGTGAGCACTCAGCCCGTTTGACCTGTAGAAGATTTTTGTGGATGGAAACATCATCAATAAAGGTGGTAATTGGATGCATACACAGTGTGCAGGACTTTCTGTTATTTTTAAGTATACTTCATTAGCCAGGTGCCTACTTTTTTTAAGAAAGAGCATATGATCACAAACTTTTCTTTACAATGAATGTACTCTGAAGATTGATAAGCAACAACAAACTTGGCTAGTTATTTCTTTGGTCAGGCTTTCCATTGAAGACAGATTTGAGACTTTTTCTTTCAAGAGAAAAGCCACAAACTGTCAACCTGTAAAGAAAAATGTTGTGGTTCACCACTTGACAGTTGAAATGATGCAACATTAAGGGAAAAAACGAATAAGCTAGAGATCCACTGTCTTCTGACAGTTGGTGTTATTCTAACGTGAAAGGCGTCATGCCATCTGACCTAAGACAATGCTAGAGATCATGAAATAGGCCTAAGTACAGTGCCTTCAGAAAGTATTCACACGCCTTGACTCTTTACAGATTTTGTCTTGTTACAGCCTGAATTTGAAATAGATTAGAGATTTTTTTGTCACTGGCCTATACACAATACCCCATAATGTCAAAGTGGAATTTCTACAAATTAATAAAAAATGAAAAGAAATGACATTTCTTGCATCAATAAGTATTCAACCCCTTTGTTATGGTAAACCTAAATAAGTTCAGGAGTAAAAAATGTGCTTAACATGTCACATAATAAGTTACATGGACTCACTCTTTGTGCAATAATAATGTTTAACATTATTTTTTAATGACTACTTCATCTCTGTACCCCATACATACAATTATCTGTAAGGTCCCTCAGTAGAGGAGTGAATTTCAAACACAGATTCAACCACAAAGACCAGGGAGGTTTTCCAATGCCTCCGAGAAGGGCACCTATTGGTAGATGGGTAAAAACAAAAAAGCAGACATTGGATACCCCTTTGAGCATGGTGAAGTTATTAATTACACTTTGGATCATGTGCCAATACACCCAGTCACTACAAAGATACAGGCATCATTCCCAGTGGTGGAAAAAGTACCCAATAGTCATAATTGAGTAAAAGTAAAGATACCTTAATAGAAAATTACTTGAGTAAAAGTGAAAGTCACCCAGTAAAATACTACTTGAGTAAAAGTCTAAAAGTATTTGGTTTTAAATATACTTAAGTATCAAAAGTAAATGTAAATCGCTAAAATATAGTTAAGTGTCAAAAGTAAATGTAAAATAATTTCAAATTCCTTATATTAAGCAAATCCGACAGCACAACGTTCATGTTCTTTTAATTTACAGATGGCCAGGGGCACACTCCACTACTCAGACATACTTCACAGATTAAGCATTTGTGTTTAATGAGTCTGGCAGATCAGAGGCAGTAGGGATGACCATGGATGTTCTCTTGATGAGTATGCGAATTGGACCATTTTCCTGTCCTGTTCAGCATTCAAAATCTAATGAGTACTTTTGGGTGTCAGGGAAAATGTATGGAGTAAAAAGTACATCATTTTCTTTAGGAATGTAGTGAAGTAAAAGTTGTCAAAAATATAGTAAAGTAAAGTACAGATACTCCGCAAAACTACTTAAGTAGTACTTTAAAGTATTTTTTACTTAAGTACTTTACACCACTGATCCTTCCTAACTCAGTTGCCAGAGAGGAAGGAAACCGCTCAGGGATTTCGCCATGAGGCCAATGATGACTTTAAAACAGTTACAGTGTTTAATGGCTTTGATAGGAGAAAACAGGATGGATCAACTATATTATAGTTACTCGCAATACTAACCTAATTGACATAGGGAAAAAAAGGAAACCTGTAAAGAATAAAAATATTCCAAAACAAGCATCCGTTTGCAACAAGGCACTAAAGTAATACTGCAAAAAATGTGGCAAAGCAACAAACTTTTTGGCTTGAATACAAAGTGTTATGTTTGGGATAAATCCAATACAACACATTACTGAGTACCACTTTCCATATTTTCAAGCATAGTGGTCGCTGCATCATGTTATGTGTATGCTTGTAATTGTTGAGGACTGGGGAGATTTTCAGGATAAAAAAGAAATGGAATGGAAATAAGCACAGGCAAAATCCTAGAGGGAAACCTGGTTCAGTCTTCTTTCCACCAGACACTGGGAGATTAATTTACCTTTCAGCGGGACAATAACCTAAAACACAAGGCCAAATCTACACTGGAGTTGCTTACCAATAATACAGTGAATGTGTCTGAGTGGCCGAGTCACAGTTATGATCTGATTGAAAATCTAAAAAAAGACCTGAAAATGGTTGTCTAGCAATGATCAACAATCAATTAGACAAAACTTGAACAATTTTCAAAAAAATTATGGGAAAATGTTGCACAATCCAGGTGTGGAAAACTCTTAGAGATATACCTAGAAAGACTCACAGCTGTGATCCCTGCCAAAGGTGATTCTAACATGTATTGACTCAGGGAGTTGAAAGTCAGTAAGTAAGTAAGAATGATTATCTTATCAAGATATATTAGTGTTTTATTTTTCAGGATTTTTTGTACAAATGGTAGAATTTTTCTTTCCCTTTAACATTATCATTTCCATCACAATTCCATGCCAGCATGTTTCACATTCAAAATATTGGAGAGCTCCAGTTGTATAGAAGGGGTGTGAAAACTTCCAGGTTCAAAGGTCAGACTGAGATATAGGCTAGACCAAACAGAGCACATTAACACATGTACAGCAGGTACGAAGTAGGCCTAGCCAATGATCAACGTTCATGTTTTTCCACCCTCAAAACAAATACAGCAAGACCGAAAGTAAGTAGGACAACGTTTGGCCTTTTTATAAAAAACAATTGGCTACCTGCTTGAACAAAAAATCCTAAATGAAATACAAAATGAAATTAAATAATACATTGACAGCTTGTTGGTTAAAATATGTCTGAATAAATTAAATATACAATGAAATCGCTATTTACAGATAGATGCGGTCAAATATATTGGCACAGTTGAAATTTACAATGAGGTTCAATGGAGCAGAATGTTCTGTTTTTTATTTTCAAAACTGGTTGAATTGTTATTTTCCCCCTGTGGGCACCTGCAACTTACCACATGTGAGATAAATTATACAATAAATGAGAATAACTGCCTCCAACTAAATTCATTAGAATTTTTATAATTTAGTCCAGGACATTTTTTACTTTGAAGTGAAAAATCTAAATTTCAGTTTAGATTTTTTGATGCTTGGTCCTGTGCAGTTGTATGTCAAATCAAATCAAATGTTATTTGTCACATGTTTCGTAAACAACAGGTGTAGATTAACAGTGAAATGTTTACTTACGGGCCCTTCCCAACAATGCAGAGAGAAAGAAAATAGAGAAATAACAGATTCACATGTACAGGGTTGCAGGGTACGTTGAAAAAGTAAATACGTAATAATAAATAAACAAAGAGTAACAATAACTTATACACAGGGTACCAGTACTGAGTCAATGTGCAAAGGCACGATGTAATTGAAGTAGAAATGTACATATAACTAGGAATAAAGTAACAAGTTAAATGAATACACATGTAAACACCAAAAGATTTTTCCATTTCAATGTACAGTACCAGTCAAAAGTTTGGACACAACTACTCATTCAAGGTTTTTTTTTTTTTTTTTTTACTATTTTCTACATTGTAGAATACTAGTGAAGACATCAAAACTATGAAATAACACATATGGAATCATGTAGTAACCAAAAAAGTGTTACACAAATGAAAACATATTTTTTATTTTAGATTCTTCAAAGTAGCCACCCTTTGCCTTGATGACAGCTTTGCACACTCTTGGCATACTCTCAACCACATTCATGAGGTAGTCACCTGGAATGCATTTCAATTAACAGGTTTGCCTCGTTAAAAGTTCATTTCTGGAATTTCTTTCTTTCTTAATGCGTTTGAGCCAATCAGTTGTTTTGTGACAAGGTAGAGGTGGTATACAAAAGATATACAGAAGATAGTCCATATTAAGGCAACAACAGCTCAAATAAGCAAAGAGAAACGACAGTCCATCATTAATTTAAGACATGAAGGTCAGTTAATCTGGAACATTTCAAGAACTTTGAAAGTTTCTTCAAATGCAGTCGCAAAAACCATCAAGTGCTATGATGAAACTGGCTCTCATGAGGACCGCCACAAGAAAGGAAGACCCAGAGTTACCTCTGCTGCAGAGGATACATTCATTAGAGTTAACTGCACTTCAGATTGCAGCCCAAATAAATGCTTCAGAGTTCAAGAAACAGACACATCTCAACATCAACTGTTCAGAGGAGACTGCGTGAATCAGGCCTTCGTGGTCGAATTGCTGCAAAGAAACCACTACTGAAGGACACTAATAAGAAGAAGAGACTTGCTTGGGCCAAGAAACACGAGCAATGGACATTAGACCGGTGGAAATCTGTCCTTTGGTCTGATGAGTCCAAATTTGAGATATTTGGTTCCAACCTCTGTCTTTGTGAGATGCAGAGTCGGTGAACACATGAGTGGTTCCCATTGTGAAGCATGGAGGAGGAGGTGTGATGGTGCTTTGCTGGTGACACTGTCAGTGATTTACTTAGAATTCAGGGAACACATTCTGCAGCGATACGCCATCCCACCTGGTAAGCGCTTAGTGGGACTATCATTTGTTTTTCAACAGGACAATGACCCAAAACACCTCCAGGTGTATAAGGGCTATTTGACCAGGAAGGAGAGTGATGGAGTGCTGCATCAGATGACCTGGCCTCCACAATCACCTGACCTCAAACCAATTGAGATGGTTTGGGATGAGTTGGACAGCAGAGTGAAGGAAAAGCAAGCAACAAGGGCTCAGCATATGTGGGAACTCCTTCAAGACTGTTAGAAAAGCATTCCTCATGAAGCTGGTTGAGAGAATGTCAAGACTGTGCAAAGCTGTCATCAATGCAAAGCGTGGCTACTTTGAAGAATCTAAAATATATATTTTGATTTGTTTAACACTTTTTTGGTTACTTTTTTGGATTCCATGTGTTATTTCATAGTTTTAATGTCTTCACTATTAATCTACAATATAGAAAATAGTAAAAATAAAGAAAAACCCTTTTGAGTGGTACTGTATTTTAAAAGAAAAAGTGATTCATGCAAGGGTCAGTCTGCCAATATTTGACTGAATCTGTAGGCTATGGCCTATGCCTGCTCATCAAATGATAGGCTAGCATAATAGATTTTCAGTCATGATTAATTCTTAGCTACAGTAGCACCAGGAAATTCGCCCACCTGAAAATATATTAATCTTCAGTCCTCAAATGACTGAGACTGTATCCAGACAATTCATATGTGATAGGTTACTGGAAGCAGAAGATTATTCCTTTTATTGACCAGATACTCAAACGGCCGCTCTAACAATGAAAATAAATGCCTTCAAAAATTGGAGGCAGTCAGGAGGAGGCGAGTTCAGGTGGGACCCTTCTAGCCAATGAAAGGGCAGATACGCATGTGAACAACAGGCTCCACTAAAAAGTATTTTTTCTCAAAGTATCCGGGATGTCACGTGTCCTACTTAGCTAGCTATCCAGTACACTCGTAACAACGTAAGCAATACGACACTTCTATTCGATGAAATACGCCATTACATTTTTGTGGACCAAATTCGACACTCACTGACCTCCATACAAAGACTAATCGGTTGTTGAGCGAAAAAATAACTAAAAACCGCCACCTGCTGGACTAGACAGATTCTGGGCCCAGTTATCGCTTCGCCTCTTCCTCTACTATTTACAGAAGGGCTGTGCTTTCGGTTCAAAACATGCTCAGCGAAGCTCTCTCTCAACTCTCTCTCTCCCAACTCTCTCTGACCAACCGACTGGATTCAAGCAGAATGTCTTACCTGCTCGGTTTAATGCATTGCCGTCTTGCACCACGAATAGTTTGAAAATAAATGTTGTTTTTATTGGTGCTTTTAAAAGTTACCATAGCTACGAACTCAAATGGCACAGGTGCAACATTGTGAGGTCATACTTGCATACATTTTGAGACGACGCCAGAGGCCTTGGCTTAATTTCTCAACATTGTAAACTATATATATATATATATATATATATATATTTACATATTATATCTCATTATAATGCGTTGCAAATTGAATGTTCGATAACTTTGATTTATTAGCCTATTAATCATTCGCGAGATCATGCGTCTTTTCGAATGACTTTGCACGACTAGCCTATTTTTACACCCGTCAGGCCTACACCAATTACATGAAATGCACGACATTTTCATTCCAATATCTATGTTTTCCAGTAGATAATACAACTATTTTTTTAGAAAGAGAAGGACGTAGTCCGACATTTAAACCTATGATGGAGAGAATATTGAGACCTGCACCATCTATAGACGACCACAAAGTGGCAGTAAAGACCATCTGTTGCGTTATACAATTGTCACTGGAACTGCAGTAATGACTTGTTGATCACACCATCTGATTGAACAATAGACTTATAGGTATGATCCTTCAAAACAATTGTTAGGACTATGATCTAAAGCCGTATACACACACAAATATAGCCTAACATTGGAAAACCAGTCCCAAGTCATTTCACTTGTGTGTTCATTAGGCTAATCATACCATGGAGCAGTGCACTTGGGCAAAGATCAAATCAAACGTTATTGGTCACATACACATATTTGGCAGATGTTATTGCGGGTGTAGCGAAATGCTTGGACTTAGGAGCTAGAAACAGAGCTTCCATGTCTGTCAGCGTCATCTTGTACCAAAAGCTTCTCAAAGAAGAAATGTACTTTTAATACATGTAATTATAAACTGAATAACACACTTATGAGGTAAAGTAGCCTAACTGAAAAATCAGCTGAAGGAAATTGACATTTTCAAGGGTGTCCTTTTCTTGACCAGGTTCCAAATGAAAAGGCTAGCTGCATTTCGGTTGGAAATGAATTGTTGTTTCACAATGTAAGACCAAGAATTATTTCCAAATATCACATTTGAGTCAGTCATTCGATAGCCTATATCGATGACATTAGGACTAACTGTTGATAAAAGCATGCATAAAGAACAAATATGCCATTTCTGTTCTATATTAATTGAAACGATCAAAAATGACCATAGGCCTATAGACAGTTCTGATTGCAAAGCATTTCTATAAGGCCTCTTCTGGCACAACCCTGGTAGGCCTGATTACCAACAGCGATGAGACAACCTACAGGGAGGTGAGAGCCCTGGCGGACTGGTGCCAGGAAAATAACCTCTAAACACAAGTGTTTTCGCTGCACGTGCAATAACATCTGCAAATTTGTGTAGCCTACACGACCAATAAACATTGATTTGATAAGATAGGATAATGGATCACACCTGACATTATTGGATGGACATGACATTAAGGAGATGACATTATGACAGTGATGACATTATGACAGAGATGACATTATCAACCTCAAATGCATTCATTACAATCTGTGACTGTAATAGTCCAGTGAGTAATGTAGTAGGTCTACACTTGATGACTTTGATGTACTCATAATATGAGTATATCAGAGTTATCAAGTGTAGATATACTGCATTACTGATCACTGTCTGGTCAATTGAAGATAGTTGTGTTTGCACAGCACAGCTGAGTGATATAGCGTTAAAAGCCAGGGTTACATCCCAAATGGCAGCCTATTCCATGGCCTATATAGTGCACTACTTTTGACCAGGACCTATGGTCAAAAGTCGTGCACTATGTAGGGAATAAAGTACCATTTGGGACACATACTAAATCATCATTACATAGGCTTGTTTCAACAATTATATTCAATCATATGACTGGATTTGTCAAGAGAATATTCCAAATGTTTATTCTAGCTACTTGATTAAGTCTTATGTCACCAGTGTTTTTACATATTGAAATCACAACATCTCTGACATCTTATAAGGCTATAATTGGATGAATCGTTATATAAGCTCTATTCTATAATGGTATTACCATCACTTTGTCATCACAGTTGTTTTGCTTCGCCTTAACTTATAAATCCATAATTTCTATTGGATTCCACATTGCATTTCATCCAACACCCAATTTAAAATATTTGTTTTATCCAATTAGGTTGAGATTTGTTTATAAACCATAGATAGCATGAATATGGCAATGTATAGATTCTACAATTAGAGGGTAGCGTCTATGATGTTTTACATTGTTTTTGTGGGAAGTACTTCAGTAAGAGTCTATGCAGTCTGTTATCAGCAACACCATTGCCTTCCAAAAGTGATCTGTGATGATGGACCTCTCTCACGGAAATCTTAATAACCCAATGACCTTCTATTCAGACCAAAAAACACCATAGAGAGAATCTGTTACCAAGAAACCAATCAAGGTTCTTCAGATCATACAGTGATTACAAGGGGAAAATTCCCCCAAAGTGCACCTATTTTGCCTCTGCTTGTCGGCACATGGTCACATTTTGCCCATTCATGGCAAGCCCGATAAGGCGAAATATGAGCATCAGGCTTATATGTCGACAGACTGTCTGTCTCTGTCTGCGTCCCAAATTACACCCTATCCCTACATAGACAGTGCACTACTTTTGACCAGACCCCTATGGCCAGACCCCTCAGTAAACATTTAATTGTACAGTTTACACACCACTGTATCCTGTGCATATGACAAAACTCTGATATGATTTTAGATTTTGATGGGCCCTAGTCAAAAGTAGCATGCTATAGAGGTAAGAGGGTGCCATTTGTGAGGTAACCTTTGTCTCTGTACAATGTGTACCTCTCCATTGGTTGTGAGGCCCAGGACCCCCCCCCCCCCTCATTCACTGTTTATTTTTTAAGGGTACAGTAGCCCTCACTTCATTCACTGTTGCTCTTTTAAAGGTACAGTAGCCCTCACTTCATTCACTGTTGCTCTTTTAAAGGTACAGTAGCCCTCTCTTCATTCAGTTTCTCTTTTAAAGGTACAGTAGCCCTTTCTTCATTCACTGTTGCTCTTTTAAAGGTACAGTAGCCCTTTTATCATTCACTGTTGCTCTTTTAAAGGTACAGTAGCCCTTCTATCATTCACTGTTGCTCTTTTAAAGGTACAGTAGCCCTCTCTTCATTCACTGTTGCTCTTTTAAAGGTGCAGTAGCCCTCTCTTCATTCACTGTTGCTCTTTTAAAGGTGCAGTAGTCCTCTCGCTATTCACTCTTTCTGTTCTAGGAAGAAGAAGTAGGTTAAATCCCAAATGGCACACTTTTTCCCATTTAGAGCTCTACAACAGTAGTGCACTATATAAGGAATAGTATTCCATTTGGGACGCAGTCATAACCCTTCTTGAACTCAACCCTTTTGGTGACTGACACACACACACCCTCAATCTTAGGTGACCTAATTTCCTTTGGTAGCAGCCGTGGGAATGCAACATCTGAATAGAAACTGACCAGAATGTTTTTTGCGTGTGTCCATGAAATCATTGAACTAATCAATTATTGTAAAAAGATTACTGAAGATATGGATATAAGTGATTGGCAGCACGACCATGAGAAGTGCTCTTGTTTGCTATGTCTAAAAGACAATTTAAAGATAAAATATGTATGTTTAGTTTCAAACACTTTTGAGGTTTTTTTTCATTATTATTGCTGTCTGACAAATATCACGAGATTTGACAAATCAATTCCTATCAGTTCCATTCATACCTTTCCCTTGGGTGGGGAGAAGGCCACTTGGTTCAATGATCCAATTTTAACCCTGACTCTCTGCTCAAGCAACGGAACTGCACTCTGCCAAGTGATAATCCTCATGAGGTCAAACTAACATTGCAGCAGTAGAGATTAACTTAAATTCAGATAATGACTTTACATGGCCTTACCTGGTTATACAATACGGGTGTAGGGTGAGGTTGCCCCTAGGTGCTGATCTGGGATCAGTTTTGCATTTTCAGTTTTGCATGGCCTGGCACATTGACATAAACATTTTGCTTTAGACCCCTCAATTGGTTTGATATCAGTCACCACTTTGAATTTGCACAAACTGTGAATCATCACTATCATATCTAGTGTGATGTCTCAACACGTTCCATAACCTATGGTCTAAGGAACATACACCTCCATGCCTATTGGATCTGCTAAAATATATTGGTCAGTATAGGACTTCATTGACTTAGTGGCCTTGTGGTTAGAGTTTGGAAGGTTATGATTTTGATCCCTGGCTAAGTCATACAAAACGCTGTAAAATGGGGCCAGATGCATCTCTGTTTGACACTTAGTATTAACTAAATAGATTAGGGGTAAGGCTCTGCGATAGACTAACGTCCTGTCCAGGGGGTGTACATGTACATCAATATGTAGGCCATTTAGAAGACATTTTTATCCAAAGCTGCCATTAAGATGCCTCATGCCATAGAAACAGGATATAGGCTCCTGCTCCTACGATCTGCTCTGGCTTGCACAAGCCAAGGCTACTTATAGGCCCAATATATGAAGATATTAATCACTGCTCCAGTCAGTGTCCCTATTCATCCCATGATCCTTACCCACCATTTTCACTACGAACTTGAATCCTAGCCCTGCCATGTTGTAATAGGACCAATGAGATTAGGATTAACCTGGTTTGAGTGGCAAGAAGAAAATAAACTCTATTGTGCCTTTCTCTATGGCTCCGGGGTAAAGTTTCCCCTAGGTACAGATCTAGGATCAGCTTCCTCTCCTCCAATCCTAACCTTAACCATTAGTGTGGGAAATGCAAAACTGACCCAAGGTCACCGTCTAGGAGCAACTTCACCCTGTCTGTGTGCTGAAACAGGAAACTCAACAGTGCCACAGACACTAGGAGAGGAAGTAAAGGCTAGTGTCCATATCCTGGTGTTACAACATCTGAGGGACACAGACATGCAGTACCAGCAAAAAGTTTGGACACACCTACTCATTCAAGGGGTTTTCTTTATTTTTACTATTTTCTACATTGTAGAATAATAGTGAAGACAACAAAACTATAAAATAACACATATGGAATCATGTCGTCACCAAAAAAGTGTAAAACAAATCAAAACATATTTTATATTTGAGATTCTTCAAAGTAGCCACCCTGGTTTCTTTGCAGCAATTCGACCACAAAGGCCTGATTCACGCAGTCTCCTCTGAACAGTTGATGTTGATTTGTGTCTGTTACTTGAACTCTGTGAAGCATTTATTTGGGCTGCTAATGAACTTATCCTCTGCAGCAGAGGTAACTCTGGGTCTTCCTTTCCTGTGGCGGTCCTCATAAGTGTCAGTTTCATCATAGCGCTTGATGGTTTTTGCGACTGCACTTTAAGAAACTTTCAAAGTTCTTGAAATTTTCCAGATTCACTGAACTTCATGTCTTAAAGTAATGATGGACTGTCGTTTTGCTTTGCTTATTTGAGCTGTTCTTGACATAATATGGACTTGGTCTTTTACCAAATAGGGCTATCTTCTGTATACCACCCCTACCTTGTCACAACTGATTGGCTCAAACGCATTAAGAAAATACATTCCACAAATTAACTTTTAACAAGGCACACCTGTTAATTGAAATGCATTCCAGGTGACTACCTCATGAAGCTGGTTGAGAGAATGGCAAGAGTGTGCAAAGCTGTCATCAAGGCAAAGGGTGTCTACATTGAAGAATCTAAAATCTAAAATAGATTTTGATTTGTTTTACACTTTTTTGGTTACTACATGATTCCATCTGTTACTTCATAGTGTTGATGTCTTCACTATTATTCTACAATGTAGAAAATAGTAAAAACCCTTGAATGAGTAAGTGTGTCCAAACTTTTGACTGGTACTGTACTTTCAGTCAAGTGACACAACTATAAAGAGATTCCTCAAAATCGAAAGGGAAGTATGGTTGATAGTCAGAAAATCTGAGCATTTCAACAGTGGAACCAGTGTTCTGATATCTACTCACGTGTTGGTAGATCACACCCGCAGGTGGGTTGTGCGAGAAAATATATTAGCCATGATTGTAATTGTAATGACAGTGAATACTGTGGGTGACAGATTTGTGTGAGCAATTACAAGGTTAAATCGTTTCCATAATTGAACAAAATCCCACTGTCACATTCCAAGATTCCATCTCTCCGTCCTGTATAGATAGACTCCCAGGAAAATAAATCAACAATTTTTTTATGTAATTACACAGAACGTCTCTCCTTTCGAATCACCGTCAGATATTCACTCCAGCAGTAAATGGTCCTGTCACGAACAGTCAAGGCAACCATCTTCTCACCTTAGCTTTGCTCCACACACCATGACATAGACTGACCAGGTGAATCCAGGTGAAAGCTATGATTGTCACGACTGCTGAAGTCGATGCCCCTCCTTGTTTGGGCGGTGCTCGGCGGTCGACTTCACCGATCTTCTAGCCATCATTGAGCCATTTTTCATTTTCCATTGGTTTTGTGTTGTCTTCCTACACACCTGGTTCCCATCCCATTCATTACATGTTGTGTATTTAACCCTCTGTTTCCCCTCATGTCCTTGTCAGAGATTGTTTGTTGTTATGTGCTCGTGTTGTTAGATTGGTGCGCGACGGGTTATTGTACCCATGTTTATTTTTATTATGTACTTTGGTTTTGGAGTTTGTTTTTAACTTTATTAAACTACTCCAGTTACACCAAGATTGTTTCTCCTGCGCCTGACTTCCCTGCCACCTACACACACGATGTGACAATGATGCCTTATTGATGTCACCTGTTAATTCCACTTCAATCAGTGTAGATGAAGGTGAGGAGAGGTTAAAGAAGGATTTTTAAGCCTTGAGTCAATTGAAACATGGATTGTGTTTATGTGCCATACAGAGGGTGAATGGGCAAGACAAAATATTGAAGTGCCTTTCAACGGGGTATGGTAGTAGGTGCCAGGCGCACCGGTTTGAGTGTGTCAAGAACTGCAACGCTGCTGGGTTTTTCACTCTCAACAGTTTCCCATGTGTATCAAAAATGGTCCACCACCCTTTGGAATGCTGTTGACACCTTGTAGAGTCCATGCCCTGACAAATTGAGGCTGTTCTAAGGGCAAAAGGGGGTGCAACTCAATATTAGGACAGTGTTCCTAATTTTTTGTACACTCAGTGTATACACGTGCATGTAATAAAATAAAGATGCACCAACTATGAATGGCTTTTAATGAAATAGTCTGTTAACTTTACTCCCCCCCTTCAACAAAATACAAATTGTGTCATTTGCAAGGGCAAACATTAGTATAGAGCTGCAGTATGTCACTTAAAGCCTCATGCCTTACTCTCAAACTGAGTCAGTTACAGGACAGGACATATGAGGCTCCTCCTCATTTCCACTGACCAGGTTTCCATTGCATGTTGACTTCCTGAAATAGAAGAGGACTGTGCCTTCCAACCACCTGCTACTGTTACAGCTGTAAGACTGCAGTGAGAGGAAATGGAAAAGCTAAACTAACCATGTATAAGATTATGAGGAAGGCCCCAGTCACGTGGTTTAGATTGACACTGTGGTGTTATGGCTCTAGGATTTACACTGAGGAAAGGAAGCCTGTTGTGGATTATACTAGAGGTCACAGGGTTCAAATTGAGCGTCTGGAGGGAAGTGAATGTAAAAGTGGTTTGTTTTGAGTGCCTGAGTTGTTTGGCATTGTCCAGAGACAACCCCTAGCCCCTGACTAGCCCTAACGTACTTTGCAGATCAGAAAGGATTGAATTGGTAAGAAGCAATATTCCAATATTTCCACATAGGCAAGGTGGAGTTACCACCATTTCCCTTTTACCTATCCAACACTTTCAGATCTACATGGAAGGCCTAGGCCCTTGGGGGTAGGGGGTAGGGGACAAAGTGCACTTGTCTGAGTATGTATCTATGGTAGCACAGGAATCGAATGCATGATTCACACGTTGGTCCGCCCCAAATCGTACCGTGCTGGCTCTGATATTTTTATTTTCATATTGTCCCTTCCAGTGCGGTTCCATCAGTAGTGATGGATGCGTAGCCAGCCCAGGACAGCTCTGCCTTGTTTGGCTCAGTAGTGATGGATGCGTAGCCAGCCCAGGACAACTTGGCTTGGTTCAGTAGTGATGGATGCGTAGCCAGCCCAGGACAGCTCTGCCTTGTTTGGCTCAGTAGTGATGGATGCGTAGCCAGCCCAGGACAGCTCTGCCTTGTTTGGCTCAGTAGTGATGGATGCGTAGCCAGCCCAGGAATAGCTCAGTAGTGATGGATGCGTAGCCAGCCCAGGACAGCTCTGCTTGGCTTGGCTCAGTAGTGATGGATGCGTAGGCAGCCCAGGACAGCTCTGCCTTGTTTGGCTCAGTAGGGATGGATGCGTAGCCAGCCCAGGACAGCTCTGCCTTGTTTGGCTCAGTAGTGATGGATGCGTAGCCAGCCCAGGACAGCTCTGCCTTGTTTGGCTCAGTAGTGATGGATGCGTAGCCAGCCCAGGACAGCTCTGCCTTGTTTGGCTCAGTATTGATGGATGCGTAGCCAGCCCAGGACAGCTCTGTCTTGTTTGGCTCAGTAGTGATGGATGCGTAGCTTGCCCAGGACAGCTCTGCCTTGTTTGGCTCAGTAGGGATGGATGCGTAGCCAGCCCAGGACAGCTCTGCCTTGTTTGGCTCAGTAGTGATGGATGCGTAGCTAGCCCAGGACAGCTCTGCCTTGTTTGGCTCAGTAGTGATGGATGCGTAGCTAGCCCAGGACAGCTCTGCTTGGCTTGGCTCAGTAGTGATGGATGCGTAGCCAGCCCAGGACAACTTGGCTTGGTTCAGTAGTGATAGATGCTTAGCCAGCTCAGGAATTCCACAGTAGGGATGGATGCGTAGCCAGCACAGGACAGCTCGGCTAGGATTGGCTCGGTAGTGATGAATTTGTAGCCAGCCCAGGACACTTCGACTTGGCACAGTAGTGATGGATGCATAGTCAGCCCAGGAATGTCTCAGTAGCGATGGATGCATAGCCAGCCCAGAAATGGCTCACTAGCGATGGATGCGTAGCCAGCCCAGAAATGGCTCACTAGCGATGGATGCGTAGCCAGCCCAGGAATGTCTCAGTAGTGATGGATGCATAGCCAGCCCAGAAATGGCTCACTAGCGATGGATGCGTAGCCAGCCCAGAAATGGCTCACTAGCGATGGATGCGTAGCCAGCCCAGAAATGGCTCACTAGAGATGGATGCGTAGCCAGCCCAGAAATGGCTCACTAGCGATGGATGCGTAGCCAGCCCAGGAATAGCTCAGTAGCAATGGATGCATAGCCAGCCCAGAAATGGCTCACTAGAGATGGATGCGTAGCCAGCCCAGAAATGGCTCACTAGAGATGGATGCGTAGCCAGCCCAGAAATGGCTCACTAGCGATGGATGCGTAGCCAGCCCAGAAATGGCTCACTAGCGATGGATGCGTAGCCAGCCCAGAAATGGCTCACTAGAGATGGATGCGTAGCCAGCCCAGAAATGGCTCACTAGAGATGGATGCGTAGCCAGCCCAGGAATAGCTCAGTAGTGATGGATGCGTAGCCAGCCCAGGAATAGCTCAGTAGTGATGGATGCGTAGCCAGCCCAGGAATAGCTCAGTAGTGATGGATGCGTAGCCAGCCCAGGAATAGCTCAGTAGTGATGGATGCGTAGCCAGCCCAGGAATAGCTCAGTAGTGATGGATGCGTAGCCAGCCCAGGAATAGCTCAGTAGTGATGGATGCGTAGCCAGCCCAGGAATAGCTCAGTAGTGATGGATGCGTAGCCAGCCCAGGAATAGCTCAGTATTGTGAAAAAAGGTATAAGGTTTGGGGTTGCGTGCTCCTGCTAAATGGCATTATACTGGTGCGCTGTCAGGCTGTTTTGTTTTGATCAATAGCCACAGAAATCTGTCATACCATATCAGCCTAAATCACCTGTTAAACACATCTGACAGCTTTAAAGGCCCAATCGGCTGTGCTCATGGATTAGTGGAAGTTTTGTTGGTTTTTCTATGAGCGTTGAGGCATGTAATGTGAGAGAAGTAGATATTTGATGGCCGTGTGCCTAGTGAGTTTACCTGACAGGTTATTGGCAGAGAAAAGCTATTTGAATACCTGTACTTGGAAACGGTCTCTGGCTTTGTAATATGATAATGCTTACATCAGTGTGTGTTTGCGTATTACCACACAACTGTTGGCCATTGTGGCGATTAAGACACATCCATACAATAGAATAATCTGTCAAACAAACATGTCGTACGTCAGAAGATTAGCTACAGCGTTTGGTTTAATTCCCCATTACAGTAATACTATTGCCCCTCTATTTTGCCTCTAGACCTATTAGTCTAGGTGTGGCGTAAACAATACAACACATTTACATTGAAAGTACTACTCAGTCACAATAAGCACTACTAAGCTCTAATACACTGGGCTATCAGTTACTGTCTATCAGACTTGCCTTCCACACACCAGTGTTTATCAGTCAGCTGACATAACATCATCAGCAACTGACTCAATTCACACACAAGGCAGCAAACCCACCCTCGTGATCCTGGCCATTCCCTAGGTGCCTCCCTCTGCCCGGTCATTGAGTGCAGACACACAGATGCATGTGCACGCACACACACACCCAGACATAGAAACGCACACACGCACACACACACGGGCGCACGCTCTTCCTCTTCCCTCTAGCAGCCTTTCTCCACTCACCCTCTCATTTTCATAGATGCTACACCTCCCCCATGTTCAGTGAGCAAATTCCTAACCTTGCCCACACTCTCCCCCTGTTAGCGAAACCCCCTTCCACCATACGCTTGCTGTAGCTTCCTGTTTTTGTCTTTGTCTCCCATGTTTAGCTGTACTGTATGGTTGTTGGCTGGCTGTTGTGTAGGCCTTACTTACTACCACATGTCAGTCTGGTCCTCTTAAAGGAAAATTCCACTCAAAAACTATATTTTGGTATTTTTTTCATTTGTCCACTGTTGACACAGTCCCAAAATGTTTTGCATGTTAGTTTTCAAGATAGTGGACTTTCAAGAAGCGAAGTGTCACTTGCCACATCATCATGATGATCCGTTTTGAATCATATGACGCGTTTTGCAACATCACGATGATCCGTTTTGAATCATATGACGCGTTTTGCATCATCATGATGATCCGTTTTGAATCATATGACGTGTTTTGCATCATCATGATGATGCGTTTTGAATCATATGACGCGTTTTGCAACATCACGATGATCCGTTTTGAATCATATGACGTGTTTTGCATCATCATGATGATGCGTTTTGAATCATATGACGTGTTTTGCATCATCACGATGATGCGTTTTGAATCATATGACGCGTTTTACATCATCATGATGATGCGTTTTGAATCATATGACACGTTTTACATCATCATGATGATGCATTTTGAATCATATGACGCGTTTTGCATCATCATGATGATGCGTTTTGAATCATATGACGCGTTTTACATCATCATGATGATGCGTTTTGAATCATATGACGCGTTTTACATCATCATGATGATGCGTTTTGAATCATATGACACGTTTTACATCATCATGATGATGCATTTTGAATCATATGACGCGTTTTGCATCATCATGATGATGATGTGGCAAGTGACATTTTGCTTCTTGAAAGGCCAATATCGTGTCCAATATCGTGACTGCTGACATGCAAAACATTTTGGGACTGTATTAAAGGTGCAATATGCAGAAGGCGCTCCAGCATTTCCTGGTTGCAAGTACAAATAGTTTGCCTAATTTCAGATTATGTGACAAAACAAGCCATGTATTGTGTAGAGCACCTTTACCCTACAAGGTCTGGTGCCTGCTGGTATTCTGTTCTACCTGATAATGAATTAAACACACCTGGTGTCCCAGTTCTAAGTCAGTCCCTGATTAGAGGGGAACAATGAAAAAATGCAGTGAAACTGGCTTTCGAGGTCCAGAGTTGAGTTTGAAAGGGGTAGAGAAACATTGTACCATTTAAACCGCTGTGAAATATATTTTCTTTAAACCAAAATATTGTAATTTCAGCTGTTTGAAACTGGTGTACAAAACTTAAAGTAAAAAACGCTAAAACTTTAGAATGGGAAGCATAGAAATAGAGCACATAGAACAGATGTGCCACTTCTTACACTTGCGTTCAATGAGAAGGGCAGATCTATGACTCACATTTCTATGTGAATTTGGTCAGGTCACCCAAAAAGTTACTTATTGCAGCTTTAACAGTGGACTAATGAAGAAAAACATGAAAAACGTTTTGAGTGGATTTTCCTTTAAGCTAGTAGATATGCATATGACACCAAAAACACAAAAAAAAACATGTATTAGTCACATTCATGTGTTTAGCAGATGTTATTACGGGTGTAGCAAAATGCTTGTAAATGCACCACCAACTGAACACCTGGTTTGATTGCTCCTCACAAACAAGGGCCTCTATATCAGTAACCCCTGAGAAAAGTGGGTCTGTGGAATAGAACTTGTGTGAATTGTTATGTAATATTATGGACCTATTAACAGCCATCCGGACGAGAAAACAATAAAATGGGGAAAATGTATTAATTGAAGTCTTTTTCGGCCCTTTGTTTTCAGTTGGAACGTTACCCTTCCTTCTGTCGGTTTTCTAGACCAGGAAATTCTTCAGGGATTCCGCAAATGGGAAAGAAACATGTCCTCTCCTTTATCTCCTTTGTCACCGTTGACCTTAAAACAACATCAATGTCAATAGCACTTTGTCATAGAGCACATAACCTTTCTTATTACTCATCTTGAAGTCAACAGACCATTCCATCATGTATCTAATGAGCCTTTTGTTGATAAAGTGAAAAATATATCCCCCCAGTAGTGATCACACATGACTATTGTGAACCCAGGCATGTTTGCAGTGTATAGGTTTTTACGAGAGGTCAGCAGCTCTTTGGTGGGCTGTTGTGGGTTTTTTGACCCTGGCTTTTATGGCCATGTTAGTACACTGTTAGGGGACATGTTGTTGGAGCTCTGAATGAAGGGAGGGGGGTGTTTCTTAGACAACCCTCCCCAGGGTGCTTTGCCTGTACTGGGAGGAGTGACATAATTAGAGGGGGACCGAATGTGGTGCTCTGGTGCCTGTGTGAGCAGTGAGCACAACCCTCCATTTTCTCACACTGTCTTTGTTCACTAAGACAGAACTGTGCAGAGGCATGCATGGTTAGGACATTATGCTTATGTCATCTACACAGGGGATCATGTGTTGCACTACTAATGCTCCTCAATGACAATGGGCTGGGAAATGACTTGTAAGGACATTTCACAAAGAACAATGGAAGAAATCCTTTGTTTTTGTCATTTTGCCACTGGTGTCACACCCCAGGGCACCCCGGGGGACTGGTGCTCTGCCAGACTCATATATGTAGTCAGTAAGGCAGAAACCTTTGTAGCCTTTCCCATAATTCATATCCTATCTCTAGAAATCAACAGAAATGGCCACTTGCAGAAACTATTACCAACTCGTAAACTCAGTTACGGTGGACAAAGTACCGATATAAAGTTGTCATTGTGTGTACCATGCGTCACAAGGCAAAATTGTGGTGTAGATATTGGGGGGCGAACAGTAGACGGGGCGTCTGGCAGGTCCTACCCGGAATATTTTTTACATTTTAAAACAGATCCTGCAATTATACACCGTTAGAGATGACAAATTATTGTGGTTGTTCCACTGGATATCATAAGGTGAATGCACCAATTTGTAAGTTGCTCTGGATAAGAGCGTCTGCTAAATGACGTAAATGTAAATGTATTCTTCTCTTGAGGGGTATATGGAGGGGTATCTGGAGGAGTATCTGGAGGGGGGTATATGGAGGGGTATCTGGAGGAGTATCTGGAGGGGGTATATGGAGGGATATCTGGAGGAGTATCTGGAGGGGGTATATGGAGGGATATCTGGAGAGGTATCTGGAGGGGGTATGGAGGGGTATCTGGAGGGGGTATATGGAGGGGCATCTGGAGGGGGGTATATGGAGGGGGTATCTGGAGGGGGTATCTGGAGGGGGTACGGAGGGGTATCTGGAGGGGGGTATATGGAGGGGTATCTGGAGGGGGGTGTATGGAGGGGTATCTGGAGGGGCGTATATGGAGGGGGTATCTGGAGGGGGTATATGGAGGGGGTATCTGGAGGGGGTATGGAGGGGTATCTGGAGGGGGGTATATGGAGGGGTATTTTGAAAATATAAGTGGAACTCACGCATATTGTAATTAACTATAGGACATATTTCTTCAAAATCTAGAAACGCTGGACAGTTACTTTAAAGCAAATTCCCTGCAATTGTTCACATTTTGACACTATGACGTGTTCATATGCTATCTGTGGCCCTCCGCCCTCCAGACCCCCCAATTGTTTTTTTTTTGAGGTGGTGGCCCATGGCAATTTCGCCTACACCACACATTATTTTTACAGTTGTATTTTCTTCATTATATATCACCTTTTCTTTTCAGTTGCCAGGATGGAGAGTTCTTAAGACCGTTGTTGGAGAGGGGTTTCCTCTTCCTGACACAAAACGGCAGTTATGTTATTCTGTCATGTTTTTCCTCCTTTTCATATGAAAACAGCATCACCCCTGAGGGGAATTCACCTGGTGTGACTTGACTTGGGATGTGTTCTGACATGTTACCCGTGTTCTTTACGAGATGATTTTCATGAGGTGATTCTAATTAAGCGTAATATGAGTGTGCTTGTTGACATCATTAGTCTGGCACCTTCTAACATCTCTTTGAAATCCGCAGATCCACTGCGCCCTGCCTGCAATGATTTGGTTCTATCATATCTTTTTAATGTTCCATTTTTTAGGGTGTGAGATTCTGAGAAGACTCTGGGTTCGATGCGTTTCAATTTGAATTGTGCAGTCAGAGGTGCTAATAGCACATTTGAATAGCTACATACTGTACTTTTGTTGTGTGAATGCAGTGTTTGTGGAAGTCACACAAGACTCCCTCTGTTGAACTTGCTTAAAGGGAGACAGCCATTTGACATCGCAGCTCCAAAGGCCCATCTGTTGTGATGGGGGTTATTCTAGAATGCACAAAACCAGTATTTCATGAGAATCAATAGTTATGCTGATGACTCAACACTATACACACCAGCTATCACAGCAGGTGAAACCACTACAACACTTAAGAGCTGCATTCAGAATGGGTAAGTCAGGACTAACTTTACCCCTACTCACATGTACAAATGACCTTGAATAACCTGTACCCCTCCACATTGACTTAGTACTGGTATCCCCGTGTATTGCCTCATTATTTTATTGTGTTACTTTTCATTGTATTTTTTACTTTAGTTTATTTAGTAAATATTTTCTTAACTCTATTTCTTGAACTGCATTGTTGGTTAAGGGCTTGTAAGTAAGCATTTCACGGTAAGGTCTAAACCATCTGTTTTCGGTGCATGTGACAATTAAAATTTGATTTGAATATTTCCAAAACTAAAAGCATTGTATTTGGGACAAATCACTCACTCAACTAAATCTTGTAATGAATAATGTGGTAATTGAGCAAGTTGATGAGACTCAACAGCTTGGAGTAACCCTGGATTGTAAACTGTCATGGCCAAAACATATTGATACAACAGTAGCTAAGATGGGGAGAAGTCTGTCCGTAATAAAGCACGGTCGAAACAGCACTAACAACAAGGCAGGTCCTACAGGCCCTAGTTGTCGCACCTGGACTACTGTTCAGTCGTGAGGTTAGGTGCCACAAAGAGGGACTTAGGAAAATTACAATTTGTCCAGAACAGGGCAGAATGGCTGGCCCTAACAATAATATGCATGTCAATCTCTCCTGGCTCAAAGTAGAAGAGAGATTGACTTCATCACTACTTGTATTTGTTAGAGGTACTGACATGTTGAATGCACTAAGCTGTTTGTTTAAACTACTAGCACACAGCTCAGATACCCATGCATACCCCACAAGAAATGCCACCAGAGGTCTCTTCACAATCCCCAAGTCCAGAACAAACTATGGGAGATGCACAGTACTACACTGAGCCATGACTACATGGATCTCTATTCCACGTCAAGTAACTCATGCAAGCAGTAAAAATAAAAAATAAAGAAAAACACTTTATGGAACAGCGCGGACTGTGGAGACACAGACACGATAACATACAGATTTGTGTAGTAGATATGTGGTAGAGTAGTGGCCTGAGGGGGCACAATGTGTTGTGAAATGTTTTTAAAATTGTATAACTGTCTTAATTTCACTGGATCCCAGGAAGAGTAGCTGCTGCCTTGGCAGGAACCAATGGGGATCCATAATAAATACAAAAACGACAAGCCTCAAGGGAGACAGCTTCTCTTTGTAAAAGACTTGCCCCTTCCCGGCTAATTTTTTATTTAATCTTTAACTTAACTAGGCGATAATGATCATGTGAAAATATCCTTTGGGTATTTGGCTTAAGGCATGTTTAAACAAGCACAGGCATCATCTAACCGTTGTAAAAACCAACGCCAGAGTGCTTTGGTAGGAACTGGTTTACTGCAGTCGCTTACAGAAAGGACAAAAAAACAATGTTCTTTTTGTTTATAGACTTTATTGAAAGAGAAACCAAAAGATGTACAACAATACCAAAGAGAAGTCTTCACTGAAGCTAACATCTCTAGTAAGCTCTAAGACCAGACCAAGGACAGTGAATTCCATTGAAACGATAGGAAGCATAATTCACATCACGACAATATGGAGATTCCTCCTCTAAACCCTCAGAGAACGATGACAAGCAAGTAAAATAGCAAAAAATTAAAACAGGTCAAACCTGCTTCGTTGCACAGTGTTTTAAGTGAGGGACGGTTGCATAGAAGCTTGTTCTGTGAATCACCAAATGGAACTATAAAATACTCAATCTCTGCATGATTGAGAAAGTAAAGAACATGAGACGAAAGTGCGTCTCTAATCAGCAGCAAACCACACGTGACTAGACATCGACAGGTAGATCTGTAATTTACCAAACCCAGCAGCAAAAGAAGAGTTAGTTTTACTGTACATCTGAGACTATTGGGATATTTGGTGTCACCTCTTGTACAGCAAACCTGCCATGGACATTTCCATGGTACACTACAGGAATATTTTCAGTTGAGTAAAAAGATTGCATGAAGAGCTTGAAATAAACTGAATTAAAGTAGTATAAATAAGATTCTTAAAAATTAAATACAGTCTCGTATACTTGTCTCCATGGTCCCTTTCATTAAATTAGCTATCTCAACAACAAAAAAATACAGCTTGCTTACAGGTCATACAATTGACCAACCCCGGGTAGAAAACAAGTACTGGAACATGAGGTATATTTCTCAAGGGAAGGGTGATCAAAACATGGCAGAAACCATAAGAGAAAGACAACAATTGTATTAGAAAGACAATTGCCTGCCTTAAAAGTAAGCTTCAGCTAAATGCAAATCAAACTCAAAATGGGTACAGGATCATACGAACAAAAACCTAACTGACCGATTCAACTTGTGTAAAATGACAGAAGTTGTGTAATTTGGATAACCCTTTAGATATTAAGGTTAAACAAGAAATTACCCATTTTAGATCCATCTTTGCTCAAATGAAAACTAATCAACAAATATGAAAAATACTGTTGAATAGAACAGACAACTTAGATAAACTTAGTTCTGATAGCAATGGGATTCACAACCTTGCACTTCCCAAAGAATCAGAAAAAATATATACACAGACATACATGATGGCTCAGTTGAGGAAAGTCTCTGCAAATGTGCAGGCAAATGAGGTAGCATAATACACAAAGGAGGATTGGAAACAAGTCTATATGGCTGCTTAGTGACTAAACCAAAAAAGAGGAAAACACTTCGATGCAGAACTAAAAGTGATCTCAATTAATGGCAACGCTTTACAAAGCAACAACAAAAATCTGAGATTGTAGTTTTGTTTAGGTAGTTAAAATTAACTTTGTACTAAAACGATTGTTACATTTCTCTAAATGTGATCAAGATTCTCAGTAATAGTCAACAATCAGTCCCGAAATAAAAACAAACTGTGCCATCCCCCGTGTTTGTCACACATTTGCGATATGTAAGATCCTACCAGGTGTTTGGGAAGCTCAAAGATAATACCCTTCAACAATATGGCTCAAAAAGCAAATCCTTTTTAAAAATTTAGAATAAACAATCTTAATAAAACAGAATCAAATAGATCAATATGCTGCTCTTATGTAAAGTGTGAGATGGCAAAAACAATTCACAAAAATACATGACCAGTTAATATACTGAGTTGTGAGAGGAGGAGAGGTGATATAGGGTGGCAGCTAGTCTCAGGAGCAATCCAATAGTTTAAAAACACAGTACACCTTAAACAGCTTGTTTACCTACTACTGGGCTGAGTAAATCAAAGAATATCCCTATGGGAGTATATCACCATATCCACAGCATCGATCTCATCACATCTCAAATGGCACCCATCGGCTTTAAATGCACACTTTCCAAACAACAACAAAAAGGTCAAAATTAAAAAAAGTGTCAAATTAAAGAAAACAATTAAAATGGTCATTTGAATCCCACTTTCAGATGATTATCAAGGCACGGTGGGGCATAATAAACAAAGTGTTTACATTTTAGGCTACTTGGATTTAAATCATTTAAGCAAAGGTGCACAGACCATCTGTAAAAAATATATATTTTCAGTCCACTGGGTTTCAAATCAACAATTTGCTCACCATTTTATGTCATGCCTTCAAGTGGTGGACAAGTTGAACTGAAACTGGATGAAAAGCTGTCTGTAGGATAATGTAGTTTGTCAATGGAAGATAGGGCAAGATGGTTGGGTGTCAGTGAAGCATGCACACAAAGTGGCCGAGGTGTTGAATGATTACACATCAAACGTGTCTTGATACACAGTGCCACCGGTTCACAGGGTGAACCCACAACAGACACATTCAGGACAAACAAACATGGCCATCCTACTACAAAGCAGCAGATATAACAGGTATATCAATACAAATGGAGTACATGTGTAATCATTATTCTATAATTAATTTCAGGCCAAGTAAAACATTCCCTGTAACAATATAGGTTGAGAAATGTACTGATAAAATACTAATTCCATTTGCGGTATCAATTAGCAGTTGGCTCAAATGCTTCCTTTTTCTTCACATTTGTCACAATAGATATTTCACAGTCTTCCAAAGTAAAATGTACTTTTCACTGATGCATTGGGTCCAGGAAGGTTGAAAGTGGTACCTGAGGAGACAAGGGAAAAAAAGGAAATGAATGCATAATTTAAGTCAGAGCTAACATGCAAAGAATGTTCAGTTAAAACAAAAAAGTGGATATATTCGATCCAAAAATTGTATTAAGCATGATTGTAATTTTTTTTTTAAAAGGGCGCAGGAAAAAGAGATGTAGCCTTGTAGCTAGGCCTTCCAACCTCTCCATCACGAGGTTGTGTGGGTGGCAGGAGGAGGAGTTCAGGGCCAAGACAAAATAACACAAATCTAAAACCACAATTGAGAGCATTCACACCTAACCATAAACAATTTCATCTCAATGATTAAGCTATTAAAAAAACCTACTGTTATGTCAAGCCAGCTGACTTTTTCAGTTGCATAACCTAAATGTGTTGCATGACCCAAATGTGTTGCATGACCTAAATGTGTGGCTTAAGCACAAATGGGTCAGCGGCAGCTAGCGTGAGACATTAAAACACTAGAGGCTCTTAACACTGCACACAGAAATCCTTCTCTGAATGCGGGCCTGGGTAAACAAACACCCGGGTCTTTCACACTGGCCATACGGAGGACATCTGAACTGGTCAAACTACCAGCTAGTCTGAGGGGCTATACGCTCACCAGTGTTTACACATAGTCTGAAAGACAGGCATGGAGTGTGTAAAAACAGATTGATAAACAGCCATATTCACTACGATAAATACATTCATCTTACTATAGCCTACAAAACCAGGCTTGTGTGGCCTAGGTCAGAGTGTTTAGTATTGCTGAGTCAATGCAGCAGTGGTCCGTCCTGCTGCAGACCATTACGAGGCTGCTGCCTACATGTCCCACTCATCTGCAGCAGCCACTGCAGCGGGACCAATGTCTGGGTCTGAGCCACAAACCCCAGCTGACTGAAACTTGGCCCCAACATGACACGAAGGCGCAATAGCACTGTTTATCATATCATTACTCAGCAAAAACACAACCCGGTAATAGGGTCATATTTGGGTCGTATGTGACATCACCTTAAATATGAAGAAGCTAGTTTGTGACCGTGTGATTTTGTTAGTTAGGCACTCTGCAATGGAATTTTTATTAACTTGATTACAGATGATACCATTTTCAAGACACGATAACCTTGCTTCTTCTAAAGCCTGGCTTCCCGATAGAAGGTACTAGAAAAGGGATAAGGAACGGGTTAAAGGAGAATTTGCCTTTTTCTTAAGTAAATCTCTATTTTTGATGTAACTGGCTTGTTATAGAAGGGTCCAGACACTTTTTTTGTGATTTTGCTTGTTTTTTTTTGGAAACTTTGCCCAGCTGCGATTCACTTCCTCATTGCTTATTGTGCGGTATCGGGACACACAAAAGACATTAACAAAAAACACCCAAAAACGTCATTTTCGAAACGGACACTCTCTCAGTATAGTGACGTAAGTCGTTAGATGTTGTAAACATGAAATTGTGTCATAACGAACTTTATCCGCAACATTATAATCAATATTGGTTGAGTCGTTTCCCCCCCACGCAGCTGTAGAAGCCGAGTGTGTCTCTATAGTACAGACACAGCCCACGCAGCTGTGGAGGCCGAGTGTGTCTCTATAGTACAGACACAGCCCACGCAGCTGTGGAGGCCGAGTGTGTCTCTATAGTACAGACACAGCCCACGCAGCTGTGGAGGCCGAGTGTGTCTCTATAGTACAGACACAGCCCACGCAGCTGTTGAGGCCGAGTGTGTCTCTATAGTACAGACAGCCCACGCAGCTGTGGAGGCCGAGTGTGTCTCTATAGTACAGACACAGCCCACGCAGCTGTGGAGGCCGAGTGTGTCTCTATAGTACAGACACAGCCCACGCAGCTGTTGAGGCCGAGTGTGTCTCTATAGTACAGACACAGCCCACGCAGCTGTGGAAGCCGAGTGTCTCTATAGTACAGACACAGCCCACGCAGCTGTGGAGGCCGAGTGTGTCTCTATAGTACAGACACAGCCCACGCAGCTGTGGAGGCCGAGTGTGTCTCTATAGTACAGACACAGCCCACGCAGCTGTGGAGGCCGAGTGTGTCTCTATAGTACAGACACAGCCCACGCAGCTGTGGAAGCCGAGTGTCTCTATAGTACAGACACAGCCCACGCAGCTGTGGAGGCCGAGTGTGTCTATAGTACAGACACAGCCCACGCAGCTGTGGAGGCCGAGTGTGTCTATAGTACAGACACAGCCCACGCAGCTGTGGAGGCCGAGTGTGTCTATAGTACAGACACAGCCCACGCAGCACAGCTGGTAGAGGAAACGGCATGTGATGCACAAAATGGAATATAGCGTTGCGGATAAAGTTTGGAATGACAATTTCACGTATAATACATCTAAAGACCATCACTATAGTGAGTGTGTCCGTTTCTAAAAGGACGTATTTGGGTGTTTTTTGTTCATGTATTTTACGTGCCTTGATACTACAAGAGTAAGTTAATAGTTTCTGAAAAATGTAAGTCTGAACCCTTCTATAAAACATGACATTTACATCAAAAAGAAATAGGAAAATTCTGCTTGAATTTTAGTGAAAGTAGCTCCACCGGGTCACATTTGACAATTAGGCGGATGTACGGGGGGGGGGGTAGATTTATATACAGACGACTCTGGGCGAATTCTATAGTTGGAGTACAGTCGCTTGTATGTGAATTATTAAGACTCATGAGAGATGTAAATCCACAGTAACGTTGCTGAAGGAAGGCCTAAAAAGCAATGTATATTTTTATTAGGATCCCCATGAATCAATCCACAGAGTCATTCCATATATTCTGCAGTTATTTGAAATCCATTGCGGTTACCACTGAGGACTGTATGCAGATTGTCATTGTTTGGCTGCCAGTGGCAGATTCTTGCCTACTGATGCTGTCCTATTTCTCACCAACCTGTTATGTAACTGGTTTAAAGGGGGATTTAAAGCCTCAGCTCTCTGTCCATGGAGATTTTTTAATTATTATCCCTTTTAATGTAACCTTTATTTAACTAGGCAAGTCAGTTAAGAACAAATTCTTATTTACAATGATGGCCTACTGGGGAACAGTGGGTTAACTGCCTTGTTCAAGGGCAGAACGACACATTTTTACCTTGTCAGCTCGGGATTCGATCCAGCAACCTTTCGGTTACTGGCCCAACGCTCTAACCACTAGGCTACCTGCCACCCCTACGCTCCATGCTCCTATGAACTTCACATGTTGGTGGTCATGGAAATGACCCTCACACAAACACAGTCTATATCTACTGAGAACAGCGCTCTTCTCTACACATGAATAAACCTATGGAGGACTTACAGAACACGCTGTTCAGTCAAGCCCTGACATAATGCAAGCCGTTTCCCATTGGGAGCATCGACTTAACAGCAGTTTGTGTTTCCTGTTCTGATAACAGTTTTCCTTAAGTCGTGTTATGAACAAAACAAATCAAGGATGCTTCTGGCAGTTATATGCAAGACGTGCCTTGACTATAAAAGACGTACTACATTTTCCATTAATCAATCTCTTTGCTGGCTTGCACTAGAAAGAACTTTGCCCTTCAGCTGTAACGAGGAAGAAAGCCCTGTACTCCTCAGCCAGTTTAAACTGCTGGAGCTAATGGAATTCAGTTGAAAATATCTGGGGAGCAGGCAGCCATTGGGAACTTATGAGCCGATGCCCTGACCAGAACCTTCTGTCACTAAGCATACCCCTCTACTGGGCCACGGAGACATCTTTCAGAGCCAATCTGTCAACAGAACAGTGCTTGTGAATAATAAAGAAAGTACATCTAGACAAAACAACCAGCGTGAAACAACCACTGCTTGTAGACAATGCAAAAACAAGACAAAAGATTCAATGTATGGATAAGTACCTGGGGAAGAGTTCCAGTTCGGGGGGGGGGGGGGGTCACGCAGCACATGTGAGCTGGTCCATCCTGTTGTGTAGCTCAAGCGCATCAGGCCGGTCCTGAGGGTTGACCGCCAGCATGTCCTGCAAAAGTTTCTTCACCCCGTCTGACATGGAGGACTTGCGCTTCTGCGGGATGTTCAGTACCATCTTTGGGTTCTCTAGCAGTGCCTCACCAACCGGCACGATGTCGGCTCCCTGCCTCACGTAAGTTCCCAGCAGCTCGCGCTTGGACTCAGCGTCGATAAAGGTGATCCGCTCCAGCATTGCCCAGATGATGATGCCAAGGGCGAAGATGTCCGCCTTGGCCGTGTAGTGGCCCTCCCACACCTCGGGTGCCATGTAGAAGTCTGAGCCGCATGCCGACGACAACCAGAACTTGTTGACGTTGACAACGTTTTTGTTCTTGTCCTCGCCCTCGTCGTCCTTCCCAGCACCCCCTAGGCCGGCACACACCTTGCTGAGGCCGAAATCGGCGACTTTGAGAACTGGTGTCCCTGACTTTTCAGAGATGAGGATGTTGTCAGGCTTGAGGTCTCGGTGGACAATGTTGTTTTCATGCAGGAAGGCCACGGCACTGGTGAGCTGGAGCATGAAACTGTTGTTGGTCCGCGGGTCAGGTCGTCGTGACAGGATGAACTGGTTCAGGTCTCCACCTTCACAGAACTCCATGACGAACCAAAGGTAGCAGGGCTCCTCTGGGTGGCTCAGCACTCGCTCACCTGCAACGGATGAACATGAATCAAAAAAAGTGCAGCAGTACTAAACAGTCAAATGAACCCCTGCCTAACAGAACCATGGATACCAAATGAGCCAATACTGTGAAAAATAAAGGAAATGATAAACGGATGAATGATTAGCTTGACAAAAAGACAATCATGAATAGGTAATGAAGATGTTTCCTTTTCTGATCACAGTTTAATATCCAAACTGAAAAATATTACAAAATTGACACATAAGATGCTTTAATTACAAAGTCCATCGCTTCAGCTGTAGTATCACCAAGAAAGCCATATAGGACATTTCAGTCATAACAAAGGGGTTTGGAGTAGCTTGAATGTTCTCCTTTGTATACTGTCAACACAATACCAGCTAACAAGAACAGATATGACTATGGTGCTACAAACTTCTTATAAGCCTAATATTACCTAGGCCTACATATTAACCTAGGCTATATTATAGACAGTGATCTGTGCAATTGCTTTCTTCACTATTCCTCTGTTACTTGAACAACATAATCTAACCTTGAGCAACTTCATCCATGTGACAAAGCATGACCTCAAGAAATCAGTAGGAAAGTTTATCAAATGGATACCCATTTAAAGACAAACGGGCTGGGTGAAAGGATTAAACACAACATTACTGAGGCAATCAAATCAGGCAAACTGTGATCCTATCATAGGTACTAATTTGAATACAAACAAGAGAAACTACTTCAAATGACAAGGAAGTTGATCTTGTGAGTGGAAAGAGTGGTAGAGAATTCATTCATAGCAAACTGTCAAGACTTTGACCCACTATAAAATACAGCAATTATGCCTACCAGAAACTAGGGCTGTGACAAAAATGAAAACACGAAGCAGGCCTTATTCTTTGGTCCTTTAAAACCTGATACATATTGTGTGCCCTACCTGGGGACAATAAATAAATGTGACTGATGACACCATTATTTATGTTTGTTTACAACATTAGGGCTGTTGTTAAAACCTTTTCATGATTTATTTCCTTGCCACAATACTAATGACTATCACGATTACCGGTATCGTCCCGGTCCTACCTGAAAACAGGACAAAATGATCCACGTGCGAAGAATGAGAACCTCAATCATTATCTGTCCTCTGTGGATAAATTATCCCACTTGAATAAGTATTTTGAATACTGATTCCATCACCAAATCAAGTGGTATAAAACTGTACGCAAGTAAACGTAAGGCTTCAGAAGAAAAAGCAAATCGCCATTCTATACTGTATTGAAAACCAATATTTCATGGTGAACCCTATGGCTTAGAGTATGGTATGACCTGGCTAATAGCACTTGCATAACAGAGGGCGAGCATTGTGACAAGAGGGCGACTCAGCCATTAAAGAGACTTCCATTCAGTGAGCCAAGAAGACAAGACTCACAAAGACTCCCAATGAGAGATGGTACGTGACACCAACTCACGTATCTCAAATGGCTTTGCTCAAAAACATTCAGATTGAAGTATTCACGTAAACAAAAAACAGCTCCCAAGACTGGGCAATAACTGATACAATGAAGCCGCAATTGCAACATCGTTTCCAAGCATTTCACTTCAACCTGACCTGGGCTATTCCGTCTCGACTGATAATGAAAATGACCGGTGAGCGTCAAAATGTAAGGTGTTCATACTACTAGAATATAAAAAGGCCCAATCTAGCGGATATGATAAATCAATGGCTTGACAAAGAGAGGCCACTATAATACATCTAAATTAGGTTACATCATCACTGGAGGAAAAAAAAAAATCGTTTCAACGCATTGATTTCATTTTACACTTTCGTTGAACTGAATAGACAATGGAACCGAAACAAAATGCCCACCATATACCATAGGACAACTGCCGGCAGAGAGAAATGACGTAACGTCAATTGATATATTTATATATAACTATATGGAACTGTGATTTCCACAAAATCATTATAGGCTGGATACCTTTTAATGAAGTCTCCACCAACCGCAGGTACTGCTTGGATCTCTTGTTCCCATGGCTCATTTTCTGAGCCATACCGTTTCTTTGTAGCACACACTCTTCCAATTGCACCACATTCTCGTGTCGTTTCTCAAGGCTAGCCAGGGCCCAGAATTCTGCCAAGGCAAGCTCGACATTTTCTGGTGCATCGCATCGAAGTTTCTTTACTGCAACGCTTGCACCCGACCTCCGTGCAATCGCTTCATAGACCACGCCATAGCTGCCCCTTCCGACCTCACGGAGTAAACTGTACCGCGGAGCCATGACCTTTCGCTCCAAACTCCAATTTTTGATAAAGCCAACGTCATCCTCCATGGCATCATTGCCGTCTGTATTCCCAACACTCAAAGATCTTAGGACGTTTGCATTTTCCCTTTTCGCAGACGCATCTTGCGTACCAGTTCTTTTGGCTCTCACACTCCTCGCCCGTCTACGTCTGTTGTCACCTGTATCCATGGATGTCGTCACGTTAAAAGCGAATACACGAGGAAATTAGGTATACACTGCTTTCCTTTCATACCTTTCGACTAAAAAGCAAACGAGCGCTTGTTATTTATACACCTTCCAATGTTTGTGAGGATGATTTGATTACACTGCTCAATGCCGTTATCGCACACAATCAATGTTTGAGCCTAGCGGAGCAAATATTCAAGGAGGGGAGGGCAAATCTAAAGACTATACCATTCTGTTAAAGTAGGGGTGTAGGAATGAGGTAATGTGAAATTAACACAATGCTTTCTCTGCTGTTGCTGGTTCAAACATTTGCCAGTGAATGCATTTCCAGTATAAAACCTCCAATAAACTAGGCCTACATAACAAATTGCGCAACAGCAAACGTTATTTCTAATTGATAAGAATGATGCTGGCATTGCTAACAGGAGGGTCTTTCTTCAGTTCGGCTTCTTGAAATAGGTCCAATGCCTTTAAAACAGCCTACTTTTATCAACAATTAAATTACGCAATAGAACTCATACTTTGGAGGAAAATTGCGTGCACATCCGGGACAATCATCTTACAATTTTTCCAAGTGTCCTGGACACATGTACTTTTCTCTCCCCCTCATGTTTTCCCCATATGGTTTCTTCCTTCCAGCATGGTCTTCAACGTGGGTGCAGCTCCTCGCACGAGAACACGTGAGGGAGCACACGCAGCGCTGCCCCAGGGTAGCTGGACAGGAAATCTAATCAAATTTGAGTCGTGAGTACAGTGCAGTTGATCAATATCAATAATCACAGTAAAAGAGTAAAATACAAAATAACAAGTAGTCCTAATATAAGTAAATAGAAGAGGTAGTATGCATATAATAATGGGATGTATTTACAAATATAAAGTGGGTTGTTTTTTAACCTTTATTTAACTAAGCAAGTCAGTTAAGAACAAATTCTTATTTACAATGATGGCCAAACCCTAACAACGCTGGGCCAATTGTGCTCCAACCTATGGGACTCCCAATCAGCTGGTTGTGATACAGCCTGGAATCGAACCAGGGTCTGTAGTGACACCTCTAGCTCTGAGAGGCAGTGCCTTAGACCGCTGCGTCACTCTGGAGCCTGGTAGCGACAAATGTTATTTGTTACATGCTTCTTAGATTGTAGACTAACAGTGAAACACTTACCTATGGGTCCTTTTTCAACAATGCAGAGTTAAAGATAAGATAAAATGTCCCCCCCCCCCCAAATTATCAATTAAAAAAAGAATAATCTTTGAAATAGTGATACAAGGAATATATACATAGTGAATAACGAATAAAAAATAATTAGAAAAAATAAAATGGCTATATACTGTATAGGGAATAGAAAACAACATGGCTACAGTGCCTTCAGATAACTTTTTTCAAATGTTGTTGTGTTACAGACTGAATTTATAATGGATTACATTTAGATTTCTTCTGTCACTGACCTACACACAATACCCCATAATGTTAAAGCTGAAATGTGTTGAGTTAATAAGTATTCAACGGCACTTTCACTGAAACATTGATTAATGTGCACTGTCCCTGTACAAATAAACTCAACTCAATCCCTTTGTTATGGCAAGCCTAAATAAGTTCAGGAGTAGAAATGTGTTTAACAATACCAACATGTTTTAAGCAGACCATCATCGTCCCTGTGCCCAAGAACACTAAGGTAACCAGCCTAAATGACTACTGACCCGTAGCCCTAACGTCTGTAGCCATGAAGTGCTTTGAAAGGCTGGTCATGGCTCACATCAACGCAATTATCCCAGAAACCCTAGACCCACTCCAATTTGCATACCGCCCTAACAGATCCACAGATGATGCAATCTCTATTGCACTCCACACTGCCCTTTTCCACCTGGACAAAAGGAACACCTATGTGAGAAGGCTATTCATTGACTACAACTCAGTGTTCAACACCATAGTGCCCTCAAAGCTCATAAATAAGCTAAAGACCCTGGGACTAAACACCTCCCTCTACAACTGGATCCTGGACTTCCTGACGGGATACCCCCAGGTGGTAAGGGTAGGTAACAACACATCCGCCATGCTGATCCTCAACATAGGGGCTTCTCAGGGGTGCGTGCTCAGTCCTCTCATGTACTCCCTGTTCACTCATGACTGCACGGCCAGGCACGACTCCAACACCATCATTAAATTTGCCGATGCCACAACAAGAGTAGGCCTAATCACCGACAACAACAATACAGCCTATAGGGAGGAGGTCAGAGACCTGGCCGTGTGGTGCCAGGACAACAACCTCTCCCTCAACATGATCAAGACAAAGGAGATGATTGTGGACTACAGGAAAAGGAGGACCGAGCATGCCCCCATTCTCATCGATGGTTGAGAGCTTCAAGTTCCTTGGTGTCCACATCACCAACAAACTAACATGGTCCAAGCACACCAAGACAGTCGTGAAGAGGGCACGACAAAACCTATTCCTCCTCAGGAGACTGAAAAGACTTGGCATGGGTCCTCAGATCCTCACTAGTTTCTACAGCTGCACCATCGAGAGCATCCTGACTTTTCGCATCACTGCCTGGTATGGCAACTGCTCGGGCTCCGAGCAGAGGGTAGTGCGGCACTACAGAGGGTAGTGCGTATGGCCCAGTACATCACTGTGGCCAAGCTTCCTGCCATCCAGGACCTCTATACGAGGCGGTGTCAGAGGAAGGCCCTAAAAATGGTCAAAGACTCCAGCCACCCTAGTCATAGACTGTTCTCTCTGCTACCGCACGGCAAGCGGTACTGGAGTGCCAAGTCTAGGTCCAAAAGGCTTCTTAACAGATTACAGATACTTTTGAAAAACTAGATGATTACTTCGATGATTACTTTTAAATTCATAAAGGATGTTTGCAAAAAAACATCTTTGACACTTCTATGTTTTCTCAATGACATTCAAATCACCATTGAAAAAATACACAAATGTAAGTTTGTTCACCCGGAATGAGTCTGACCACAAGTCAGAGAACACTATTATGACACACCAAATGTGTTTGATGGATCACAGGTAAGGATGACAGCAGTGGTGTAGTCTTATTATTGATAAATACATAGCGCATTGATGTGAATCACACTGCTGCTCTCTCATTTAGCTATTTGCACTGTATGGATTGTGGTTATTATGAATGTCTGCTCACAAATTTAAATGTTGATTTGAACCCAATAATGGTTACATTCAAGAAGTTTAAGCTGCCTATCAATCATTGTTTTGAAATCAGTGGACAGCCAGTGAAAAATGCGCTCTTGCAACACTTGTATAGTGCTGATCCCAGCCTATGGAATTAAAGTAGGGCTTTTATTTCTCAATCTAATTCATGTTGATAAAAAAATACATCCATAGACCTAATGGACACATGCTCAAACTCACACACATTTGATAGACTTAAAGGGGCAATCTGTAGTTGCTACATCCATTTTTGGATTTATAAATTATATAATAATTAATTAAGGTAAAGATATAATTTAATCGTATTATTAAATGTATTAGAAAGTGATGGTTTAGAGGAAGCCTACATAACCAACTCATAAAGTGAAATTGAACATCCATGTATGGCCAGCTGTGTCACGACTTCCACCTGTTCGGGCGATGCTCGGCGGTCGTCGTCGCCGGCCTACTAGCTGCCACCAATCCCAATTTTCTTTTCGTTTGTGTCTGTCTGTTTTTTCACACCTGTGTTCAGTTAGTTGATTTCGGTGGGTTTATCTACACCCCGCTGCAGGCTAGGCTTTGTGCGGGATTATTTGTGTGTATTGCATGTTAGGGGTGCGTGCCTGCACCACGGGGTTTCGATTTATTTCGGTATGTTACCGTGTGTTTTCGAGACTTTGTTTTTGGAGTCGAGGTTTCTCCTCCGTGTGTGCGATTAGTTTCCCTGTGGGTGGCGACTACGTTTGTGCGTGGTTTCCCCACTTGTTTGTATTGTGAGTTCGGGACCGCCTTATTAAACGTTTTGTGCCACTGGAACTTCTTTGCTCTCCTGCTCCTGATTCCTACACCCCCCCCTCCTCTCCTACTAGGAGGCATTGTTACAAGCTATGTAAACTTTAACATTGATTTATCCTGCAATATATAGATTTATCATTTGGCAACATACATTTTTGTCTTCTTCTAATGCCTCTTAAGGGGAAAGTAATCTAAAAGTAAATAGATTACTTTCGTGAGTTTGGGTAATCCAAAAGTTACGTTACGGACTACAATTTTGGACAGGTAACTAGTAAATGTAACGGATTACATTCAGAAAGTAACCTACCCAACCCTGTGGCTGTGATAGGAGATGAACATTGTAGTTACTCCACAATACTAACCTAATTGACAGAGTAAAAAGAAGAAAGCCTGTACAGAATAAAAATATTCCAAAACATGCATCCTGGCACTAAAGTAATGCTGAAAAAAAAAATGTGGCAAAGAAATTCACTTTTTGTCCTGAATACAAAGTGTTATGTTTGGGGCAAATCCAATACATCACATTACTGTGTACCACTCTCCATATTTTCAAGCAAAGTGGTGGCTGCATCATGTTATGGGTATGCTTGTTATCATTAATGACTGGGGAGTTTTTCAGGATAAAAAATAAACAGAATGGAGCTAAGCACAGGCAAATTCCAAGAGGAAAATCTGGTTCAGTCTGCTTTCCACCAGACACTGGGTGATGACCTTTCCGCAGGATAAAACCCAAAACACAAGGCCAAGTCTGCACTTACCAAGAAGACAGGGAATGTTCCTGAGAGGCTGAGTTAAAGTTTTGACTTAAATGTGTTTTAAAATCTATGGCAAGACTTGTAAATGGTTGTCTAGCAATGATCAACAACCAATTTGACAGAGCTTGAAGAATTTTGAAAAGAATAATGTGGAAATATTGTACATTCCAGGTGTGCAAAGCTCTTAGATTTACCTAGAAAACTCACAGCTGTAATCGTTGCCGAAGGTGATTCTAACATGTATTGACTCAGGGGTGTGAATACTTATGTAAATTAGATATTTCTGTATTTCACTTTCAATAAGTTAGCAAAAATGTCTAAAAACAGATTTTTACCCTGTCATTATGGGAGGTTGTGTGTAGATGTGTGAATTTTTTATTTATTTCATCCATTTTGAATTCAGACTGTAACACAACAAGATAAGGAATAATTCAAGGGGTATGAATACTTTCTAAAAGCACTGTATATACAGGGAGTACCCGTATCGAGTCGATGTGCAGGGGGTACGAGGTAATTGAGGCAGATATGTTCTGTACATATAGGTAGGAGTAAAGTGACTAGGTAACAGGACAGATAATAGACTGTAACAGCAGTATACTGTAGGTAGGAGTAAAGTGACTAGGCAACAGGATAGATAATAGACTGTAGCAGCAGTATACTGTAGGTAGGAGTAAAGTGACTAGGCAACAGGATAGATAATAGACAGTAACAGCAGTATACTGTAGGTAGGAGTAAAGTGACTAGGTAACAGGATAGATAATAGACTGTAGCAGCAGTATACTGTAGGTAGGGGTAAAGTGACTAGGTAACAGGATAGATAATAGACTGTAGGTAGGAGTAAAGTGACTAGGCAACAGGATAGATAATAGACTGTAGCAGCAGTATTCTGTAGGTACAAGTAAAGTGACTAGGCAACAAGATAGATAATAGACAGTAACAGCAGTATACTGTAGGTACAAGTAAAGTGACTAGGTAACAGGATAGATAATAGACAGTAGCAGCAGTATACTGTAGGTAGGAGTAAAGTGACTAGGTAACAGGATAGATAATAGACAGTAGCAGCAGTATACTGTAGGTAGGAGTAAAGTGACTAGGCAACAGGATAGATAATAGACTGTAGCAGCAGTATACTGTAGGTAGGGTTAGTGACTAGACAACAGGATAGATAATAGACTGTAGCAGCAGTATTATGTAGGTAGGAGTAAAGTGACTAGGCAACAGGATAGATAATAGACTGTAGGTAGGAGTAAAGTGACTAGGCAACAGGATAGATAATAGACAGTAACAGCAGTATACTGTAGGTAGGAGTAAAGTGACTAGGCAACAGGATAGATAATAGACTGTAGCAGCAGTATACTGTAGGTAGGAGTAAAGTGACTAGGCAACAGGATAGATAATAGACTGTAGGTAGGAGTAAAGTGACTAGGCAACAGGATAGTTATTAGACTGTAGCAGCAGTATACTGTAGGTAGGAGTAAAGTGACTAGGCAACAGGATAGATAATAGACTGTAGCAGCAGTATACTGTAGGTAGGGTTAGTGACTAGACAACAGGATAGATAATAGACTGTAGCAGCAGTATACTGTAGGTAGGAGTAAAGTGACTAGGCAACAGGATAGATAATAGACTGTAACAGCAGTATACTGTAGGTAGGAGTAAAGTGACTAGGCAACAGGATAGATAATAGACTGTAACAGCAGTATACTGTAGGTAGGAGTAAAGTGACTAGGCAACAGGATAGATAATAGACTGTAACAGCAGTATACTGTAGGTAGGAGTAAAGTGACTAGGCAACAGGATAGATAATAGACAGTAACAGCAGTATACTGTAGGTAGGGGTAAAGTGACTAGGCAACAGGATAGATAATAGACTGTAGGTAGGAGTAAAGTGACTAGGCAACAGGATAGATAATAGACTGTAGGTAGGAGTAAAGTGACTAGGCAACAGGATAGATAATAGACTGTAGCAGCAGTATACTGTAGGTAGGAGTAAAGTGACTAGGCAACAGGATAGATAATAGACTGTAACAGCAGTATACTGTAGGTAGGGTTAGTGACTAGACAACAGGATAGATAATAGACTGTAACAGCAGTATTCTGTAGGTAGGAGTAAAGTGACTAGGTAACAGGATAGATAATAGACTGTAGCAGCAGTATACTGTAGGTAGGAGTAAAGAGACTAGGCAACAGGATAGATAATAGACTGTAACAGCAGTATACTGTAGGTAGGAGTAAAGTGACTAGGTAACAGGATAGATAATAGACTGTAGCAGCAGTATACTGTAGGTAGGAGTAAAGTGACTAGGCAACAGGATAGATAATAGACAGTAGCAGCAGTATACTGTAGGTAGGAGTAAAGTGACTAGGTAACAGGATAGATAATAGACTGTAGCAGCAGTATACTGTAGGTAGGAGTAAAGTGACTAGGCAACAGGATAGATAATAGACAGTAACAGCAGTATACTGTAGGTAGGAGTAAAGTGACTAGGCAACAGGATAGATAATAGACTGTAGGTAGGAGTAAAGTGACTAGGTAACAGGATAGATAATAGACTGTAGCAGCAGTATACTGTAGGTAGGGGTAAAGTGACTAGACAACAGGATAGATAATAGACTGTAGCAGCAGTATACTGTAGGTAGGAGTAAAGTGACTAGGCAACAGGATAGATAATAGACTGTAGCAGCAGTATACTGTAGGTAGGAGTAAAGTGACTAGGCAACAGGATAGATAATAGACAGTAACAGCAGTATACTGTAGGTAGGGGTAAAGTGACTAGGCAACAGGATAGATAATAGACTGTAGGTAGGAGTAAAGTGACTAGGTAACAGGATAGATAATAGACTGTAGCAGCAGTATACTGTAGGTAGGGGTAAAGTGACTAGACAACAGGATAGATAATAGACTGTAGCAGCAGTATACTGTAGGTAGGAGTAAAGTGACTAGGTAACAGGATAGATAATAGACAGTAACAGCAGTATACTGTAGGTACAAGTAAAGTGACTAGGTAACAGGATAGTTATTAGACTGTAGCAGCAGTATACTGTAGGTAGGGGTAAAGTGACTAGGCAACAGGATAGATAATAGACTGTAGCCGCAGTATACTGTAGGTAGGAGTAAAGTGACTAGGTAACAGGATAGATAATAGACTGTAGCCGCAGTATACTGTAGGTAGGAGTAAAGTGACTAGGCAACAGGATAGATAATAGACTGTAGCAGCAGTATACTGTAGGTAGGAGTAAAGTGACTAGGCAACAGGATAGATAATAGACAGTAACAGCAGTATACTGTAGGTAGGAGTAAAGTGACTAGGCAACAGGATAGATAATAGACTGTAGCAGCAGTATACTGTAGGTAGGAGTAAAGTGACTAGGTAACAGGATAGATAATAGACAGTAACAGCAGTATACTGTAGGTAGGAGTAAAGTGACTAGGCAACAGGATAGATAATAGACAGTAACAGCAGTATACTGTAGGTACAAGTAAAGTGACTAGGTAACAGGATAGATAATAGACTGTAGCAGCAGTATACTGTAGGTAGGAGTAAAGTGACTAGGTAACAGGATAGATAATAGACTGTAGCAGCAGTATACTGTAGGCAGGAGTAAAGTGACTAGGCAACAGGATAGATAATAGACTGTAGCAGCAGTATACTGTAGGTAGGAGTAAAGTGACTAGGCAACAGGATAGATAATAGACTGTAGGTAGGAGTAAAGTGACTAGGCAACAGGATAGATAATAGAGTGTAGCAGCAGTATACTGTAGGCAGGAGTAAAGTGACTAGGCAACATGATAGATAATAGACTGTAGGTAGGAGTAAAGTGACTAGGCAACAGGATAGATAATAGACAGTAACAGCAGTATACTGTAGGTAGGAGTAAAGTGACTAGGCAACAGGATAGATAATAGACTGTAGCAGCAGTATACTGTAGGTAGGAGTAAAGTGACTAGGCAACAGGATAGTTAATAGACTGTAACAGCAGTATACTGTAGGTAGGGGTAAAGTGACTAGGCAACAGGATAGATAATAGACTGTATCAGCAGTATACTGTAGGTAGGAGTAAAGTGACTAGGCAACAGGATAGTTAATAGACTGTAGCAGCAGTATACTGTAGGTAGGGTTAGTGACTAGACAACAGGATAGATAATAGACTGTAGCAGCAGTATTCTGTAGGTAGGAGTAAAGTGACTAGGCAACAGGATAGATAATAGACAGTAACAGCAGTATACTGTAGGTAGGAGTAAAGTGACTAGGCAACAGGATAGATAATAGACTGTAGCAGCAGTATACTGTAGGCAGGAGTAAAGTGACTAGGTAACAGGATAGATAATAGACTGTAGCAGCAGTATACTGTAGGCAGGAGTAAAGTGACTAGGCAACAGGATAGATAATAGACTGTAGCAGCAGTATACTGTAGGTAGGAGTAAAGTGACTAGGCAACAGGATAGATAATAGACTGTAGCAGCAGTATACTGTAGGTAGGGGTAAAGTGACTAGGTAACAGGATAGATAATAGACAGTAACAGCAGTATACTGTAGGTAGGAGTAAAGTGACTAGGCAACAGGATAGATAATAGACAGTAACAGCAGTATACTGTAGGTAGGAGTAAAGTGACTAGGCAACAGGATAGATAATAGACTGTAGCAGCAGTATACTGTAGGTAGGAGTAAAGTGACTAGGCAACAGGATAGTTAATAGACTGTAACAGCAGTATACTGTAGGTAGGGGTAAAGTGACTAGGCAACAGGATAGATAATAGACTGTATCAGCAGTATACTGTAGGTAGGAGTAAAGTGACTAGGCAACAGGATAGTTAATAGACTGTAGCAGCAGTATACTGTAGGTAGGGTTAGTGACTAGACAACAGGATAGATAATAGACTGTAGCAGCAGTATTCTGTAGGTAGGAGTAAAGTGACTAGGCAACAGGATAGATAATAGACAGTAACAGCAGTATACTGTAGGTAGGAGTAAAGTGACTAGGCAACAGGATAGATAATAGACTGTAGCAGCAGTATACTGTAGGCAGGAGTAAAGTGACTAGGTAACAGGATAGATAATAGACTGTAGCAGCAGTATACTGTAGGTAGGAGTAAAGTGACTAGGCAACAGGATAGATAATAGACTGTATCAGCAGTATACTGTAGGTAGGAGTAAAGTGACTAGGCAACAGGATAGATAATAGACTGTAGCAGCAGTATACTGTAGGTAGGAGTAAAGTGACTAGGCAACAGGATAGATAATAGACTGTAACAGCAGTATACTGTAGGTAGGGGTAAAGTGACTAGGCAACAGGATAGATAATAGACTGTAGGTAGGAGTAAAGTGACTAGGCAACAGGATAGATAATAGACTGTAGCAGCAGTATACTGTAGGTAGGGGTAAAGTGACTAGGTAACAGGATAGATAATAGACAGTAACAGCAGTATACTGTAGGTAGGGGTAAAGTGACTAGGTAACAGGATAGATAATAGACAGTAACAGCAGTATACTGTAGGTAGGAGTAAAGTGACTAGGCAACAGGATAGATAATAGACTGTAGCAACGTATGTGGAAGAGTGTTTGTGTCTGTGTTATGACACAGAAATAATAGGCTATTTTGGAAACACTGTTTTGAAAACCATGACAACTTTTTGTTGTTGTTGTAATGTGCAGTAAAATACAGTACAAATCAAATCAAAGTTTATTTGTCACATGCGCCGAATACAACAGGTGTAGACCTTACAGTGAAATGCTTACTTACAGGCTCTAACCAATAGTGCAATAAGGTATTAGGTGAACAATAGGTAAGTAAAGAAATAAAACAACAGTAAAAAGACAGGCTATATACAGTAGCGAGGCTATAAAAGTAGTGAGGCTACATACAGACACCGGTTAGTCAGGCTGATTGAGGTAGTATGTACATGTAGATATGGTTAAAGTGACTATGCATATATGATGAACAGAGAGTAGCAGTAGTGAGGCTATATACAGACACCGGTTAGTCAGGCTGATTGAGGTAGTATGTACATGTAGATATGGTTAAAGTGACTATGCATATATGATGAACAGAGAGTAGCAGTAGCGTAAAAGAGGGGTTGATGGGTGGTGGGTGGCGGGACACAATGCAGATAGCCCGGTTAGCCAATGTGCGGGAGCACTGGTTGGTCGGCCCAATTGAGGTAGTATGTACATAAATGTATAGTTAAAGTGACTTTGCATATATGATAAACAGAGAGTAGCAGCAGTGTAAAAAGAGGGGTTGGGGGGGGTGGGGGGGTGGGGGGGCACACAATGCAAATAGTCCGGGTAGCCATTTGATTACCTGTTGAGGAGTCTCATGGCTTGGGGGTAAAAACTGTTGAGAAGCCTTCTTGTCCTAGACTTGGCATTCCGGTACCGCTTGCCATGCGGTAGTAGAGAGAACAGTCTATGACTGGGGTGGCTGGGGTCTTTGACACTTTTTAGGACCTTCCTCTGACACCGCCTGGTGTAGAGGTCCAGAATGGCAGGCAGCTTAGCCCCAGCGATGTACTGGGCCGTACGCACTACCCTCTGTAGTGCCTTGCGGTTAGAGGCCGAGCAATTGCCGTACCAGGCAGTGATGCAACCAGTCAGGATGATCTCGATGTTGCAGCTGTAGAACCTTTTGAGGATCTCAGGACCCATGCCAAATCTTTTTAGTTTCCTGAGGGGGAATAGGCTTTGTCGTGCCCTCTTCACGACTGTCTTGGTGTGTTTGGACCGTTCTAATTTGTTATTGATGTGGACACCAAGGAATTTGAAGCTCTCAACCTGCTCCACTACAGCCCCGTTGATGAGAATGGGGGCGTGCTCGGTGCTCCTTTTCCTGTAGTCCACAATCATCTCCTTCGTCTTGGTTACGTTGAGGGATAGGTTGTTATTCTGGCACCACCCGGCCAGGTCTCTGACCTCCTCCATATAGGCTGTCTCGTCATTGTCGGTGATCAGGCCTACTACTCTTGTGTCGTCTGCAAACTTAATGATGGTGTTGGAGTCATGCCTGGCCATGCAGTCTTGGGTGAACAGGGAGTACAGGAGGAGGCTGAGCATGTACCCCTGGGGAGCTCGTGTTGAGGATCAGCGTGTCAGATGTGTGGCTACCTACCCTCACTACCTGGGGGCGGCCCATCAGGAAGTCCAGGATCCAGTTGCAGAGGGAGGTGTTTAGTCCCAGGATCCTTAGCTTAGTGATGAGCTTTGAGGGTACTATGGTGTTGAACGCTGAGCTGTAGTCAATGAATAGCATTCTCACATAAGTCTTCCTTTTGTCCAGGTGGGAAAGGGCAGTGTGGAGTGCAATAGAGATTGCATCATCTGTGGATCTGTTTGGGCGGTATGCAAATTGGAGTGGGTCTAGGGTTTCTGGGATAATTGTGTTGATGTGAGCCATGACCAACCTTTCAAAGCACTTCATGGCTACGGACGTGAGTGCTACGGGTCTGTAGTCATTTAGGCAGGTTACCTTAGTGTTCTTGGGCACAGGGACTATGGTGGTCTGCTTGAAACATGTTGGTATTACAGACTCAATCAGGGACATGTTGAAAATGTCAGTGAAGACACCTGCCAGTTGGTCAGCACATGTCCTGGTAATCTGTCTGGCCCCACAGCCTTGTGTATGTTGACCTGTTTAAAGGTCTTACTCAAGTCGGCTACGGAGAGCGTGATCACACAGTCGTCCGGAACAGCTGATGCTCTCATGCATGCCTCAGTGTTGCTTGCCTCGAAGTGAGCATAGAAGTGATATAGGTCATCTGGTAGGCTCGTGTCACTGGGCAGCTTGCGGCTGTGCTTCCCTTTGTAGTCTTTAATAGTTTGCAAGCCCTGCCACATAAGACGAGCGTCGGAGCCGGTGTAGTATGATTCAATCTCAGCCCTGTATTGACGCTTGGCCTGTTTGATGGTTCGTAGCAGGGCATAACAGGATTTCTTGTAAGCTTCTGGGTTAGAGTCCCGCACCTTGAAAGCTGCAGCTCTACCCTTTAGCTCAGTGCGGATGTTGCATGGCTTCTGGTTGGGGTATGTACGTACAGTCACTGTGGGGATGACATCATCGATGCACTTATTTATGAAGCCAGTGACTGATGTGGTGTACTCCTTAAATGCCATCGGAAGAATCCCGGAACATGTTCCAGTCTGTGCTAGCAAAACAGTCCTGTAGTTTAGCATCTGCTTCATCTGACCACTTTTTTTATAGACCGAGTCACTGGTGCTTCCTGCTTTAATTTTTGCGTGTAAGCAGCAATCAGGAGGATAGAGTTGTGGTCGGATTTACCAAATGAAGGGCGAGGGAGAGCCTTGTACTCATCTCCGTGTGTGGAGTACAGGTGATCTAGAATTTTTTCCCCTCTGGTTGCACATTTAACATGTTGCTAGAACAACATCCATTAGTATGCTTGCGCTCAAATCAAGTCATTCAGTCTTATTTGTGACCCGCCTGTTGCTGCAAATTCCGGCTCTCTGAAGCCTACTGTTAGGCCTACACTCTTAGAAAAAGGTGCTATCTAGAACTCAAAAGGGTTTTTTGGCTGGCCTCATAGGATAACTCTTTGAATAACCCTTTTTGGTTCCAGGTATAACTATTTTTGTATCCATGTAGAACCCTTTCCACAGAGGGTTCTACGTGGAACCCAAAAGGGTTCTACCTGAAACCACAAAGGATTCTTTCTGGAACCAAAAAGGGTTCTCTTATGGGGACAGCCGAAAAACCCTTTTGGAACCCTTTTTCTAAGAGTGTACCTGTGTATAGTGACAAACTGGCCAAAGTACAGTTGCGCTGTCAGATACACATTCAACTTCCAGAAACCAGGTTGAGTAATTTCACAGCTATATGACAGCATGTTGGGGAAACTTTTAACTGGGAACGCTTCTTCCATATGGACCAATGAAGCCATTAGGTACTATCCTGCTAAAATCAAACCTGCACTGACTTTTAAAATAAGGCAACAGTACATTTTAGGGAAATGGTTCAAAATGGTTAGCTGACATTTCAATAATGTTTTGGATTAGAACTATTCATTCATAATAATACAGCCAACCTGTAGGTTGAAGGCAGAACTGTGGTTAGTCTACCCATCCCATTTCCCATGTGCCTCTTCATGTCTGCAATAACTCTATGTGGGTTGCTGAAGTAATTCATTAGAAAACAGCCTTGCCTTATTCACTGCTGACATCAGCCTCTATAAAACAAATATAAGATGGCCACAGATGACCACAACCCTCCACCCTGATGAGTCTCTGGTGAGAGAATGTCTCGGGGGGTGGGGTGGGGGGGTGGGGTCAAGAATCAAACCCGAAACACATCAAATAGGAACAAACTACCCATTGTTCCCAGAATAAGGAGGCATTTATTTGAACTGGCCCAATTTTTGGTTAAATTTCAATTCTCATAACATTGTTCCTGCAATCACTAGTTATTAGTAGTTATTAGGAAATATGCTAAATCATGTTGACATGGTGATACAAAGCAACGTAACCTACATTTGATTGCACTAAACATAGCAAATTATTTTGATTGTAGACAGGCCCTGGAGTTCATTCTTGTCCACTATACTAATTTGTGTTCTTGCTCGCAATTGGACAGATATACAAATGATAAAATATCATTAGTCTTCAAATATATGCTCATTAAACATGACTCATTCATTTATTGTACATCATACAGATCTCCTCTTCGACTTGGTATTGAAACAATAAGATTTTGCTTTGTTGTTCCACTCACCAACTGAGATGGTAGCCTACTTATTGGGTCTTGATGCCCCCCTGTGTACTTCAAAAGAACTGCATCCACTGCATCCAGAGTAACCCCAGTCGCCAGTCACCCCAGTCACCCCAGTCACCCCAGGCACCCCAGTCACCCCAGTCACCCCAGTCACCCCAGTCACCCCAGTCACCCCAGTCACCCCAGTCAGGTCATTGTAAATTGAAAGGCCTAATACTACTGTAGCTGGTCTTGCTGAACAAAAAATAAATAGCAGCAGCTATCTTTTTATGACATTCTCAAATTAAGATAAGAGGTCAAAAATGAGAAGAGACCTACAAAAGCATGTATACAGGTATAACACTTACAAAGGTGACATACATGTTTTCTCAGTCCAAGCATCCGGACTGTCAGCCATTGAGGCCAGAGGGACAGTTTTATTACTGGTTTTCATTAAGTCTTATTAGTGGTATGTATGGGATACATTGCCCAACGAAATGCCTTCTTGCAGGTTCCTTCTCGACAATGCAACAACAATGAGAAATAATAAAAGACAAGAATACGAACATAAAGTAAATGCTTTAGTAGAATAGATTAAACATTTTAGCATAAGCATAATACAGGAAGGCACAATTTATAGTCCAATATTTACATGTGTATTGGGGATGGGGGGTAAGTGTATACATTTAGCCGTATAATAAGAGTCTGGTAGCAGCAGTTGTGATGTGTGTTTGTAGCATGAATGTATATGTGTGTGTGTGTGTCTGTGTGGATGAGTGCATGAGTGAGTGCATGTATGCTAAGGTGTGGAGAATCAGAGCAGGTGATCAGTCCAGTTCAACAGTGTTCAACAGTCTGATAGTTTGTAGATAGAAACTGTTGGTGTCAGACCTCATGCTCCGATACCATCTGCCTGACATTAAGGGAGAGAACAGTCCGTGGCTGGGGTGTTTAGGGTTCTTGATGATGCTCCATGCCTTCCTCAGGCACCGTTTAGAGTAGTTGTCCTGGATGGGTGGGAGTACGGTCCCAGTGATGTACTGGGCCGTCTTCACTGCCTGCTGGAGGGCCTTGCAGTCATGGATGGAGCAATTCCCATACCAGGCTGTGATGCAACCAGTCAGGATGCTCTCGCTGGTACAGCGGTAATATTTGGAGAGGACCCGGGGCAGCATGCCAAATTTCTTCAGCCGCCTTAGGAGGTAGATACTCTGTTGCGCTCTGTTGACAAAAGTGGAGGTGGTGTTGGTCCATGACAAGTCTCTGTGATGTGGACGCTGAGGAACTTAAAACTCATGACTGTCTCTACTGCAGTCCCATTGATGTGGATCGGGCATGTTCCCTCCTCTTCTTCCTGAAGTCAACAATCAACTCCTTTGTTTTGCTGACGTTGAGTGAGAGGTTGTTGTCATGTCACCACAATGCCAGTTCACTCAGCTCCTCCCTATAGGCTGACTCGTTGTTGTTGGTTATCAGGCCTACAACCGTGGTTTTGTTCAGCGAACTTGATGATGGAGTTGGTGTGGTGCAAAGCCACGCAGTCATGGGTGAACAGGGAGCACAGCAGAGGATTGTCATTTGGACACGTCATGACAGCCAGTGAGAGCCAGGCGGAAGAGCTGAAGAGAGAGAATGCAGGTATGGTATGGATATGAAAGTATAAAATGAGGGTTTTATTGATCATTTGGTCAGGCTGAGTGCTCTAGACATTTGTTCTTATATGTATTTTTCCAGCTGAATTAGCAGAACTGTCAGCCATGGGGGTCAGAGTGACAGCCAGTAAAGGGACAGCCAGTAAAGGGACAGCCAGTAAAGGGAGGTGGAGGAGCTGATGAGAGAGAATACAGGTAAGACATTCTAAGCCTTGTAATCCATTTACTATTTTTTTTAACGTCTTAACTATACATTAATTACATAATATATTGTTATTATAATAGTCGAGTTTGTTACTATGTAACGTGTTGTCAAGAGAAATTGAATAATTTTATGATTTTATTTCCTCCAATGTAGCATATTAGACAATGATCAATATACACTACATTACCAAAAGTATGTGGACACCTGCTCGTCAAACATCTCATTCCAGGGCCTCCCGAGTGGTGCAGTGGTCTAAGGCACTAGAGCCACTAGAGATTCTGGGTTCAAGTCCAAGGCTCTGTTGCAGCCGGCCAAAACCGGGAGACACATGGGGCGGTGCACAATTGGCCCAGCGTCGTCCGGGTTAGGGGAGGGTTTGGCCGGCAGGGATGTCCTTGTCCCATCGTGCACTAGCGACTCCTGTGGTGGGCCGGGCGCCGTGCACGCTGACACGGTTGCCAGGTGTACGGTGTTTCCTCCGACACATTGTTGCGGTTGGCTTCCGGGTTAAGTGGGTATTGTATCAAGAAGCAGTGCGGCTTGGTTGGGTTGTGTTTCGGAGGACGCACAGCTCTCGACCTTTGCCTCTCCTGAGTCCGTACAGGAGTTGCAGCAATGATACAAGACTGTAACTACCAATAAAAATATAAATAAATGAATACTGAAAGAAGAAAGGGCCTTCCCCAAACTGTTGCCACAAAGTTGGAAGCACAGAATTGTCTAGAATGTCATTGTATTCTGTAGTGTTAAGATTTTCCTTCACTGGAACTAAGGGGCCTAGCCTGAACCATGAAAAACAGCCCCAGATCATTTTTCCTCCTCCACCAAACTTTACAGTTGGCATTATGCATTGGGGCAAGTACTGTTTTCCTGGCTTCCACCAAACCCAGATTCATCCGTCGGACTGGCAGATGGTGAAGAGTGATTCATCACTCCAGAGAATGTTTCCACTGCTCCAGAGTCCAATGGCGGCGAGCTTTACACCACTCCAGCCGACGCTTGGCATTGCGCATGGTGATCTTAGGCTTGTGTCTGGCTGCTCGGCAATGGAAACCCATTTCACGAAGCTCCCTGCGAACAGTTCTTGTGCTAACGTTGCTTCCAGAGGCAGTTTGGAACTCGGAAGTGAGTGTTGCAACTGAGGACAGACAATTTTTACGCGCTTCTGCACTCGGCGGTCCTGTTCTGTGAGCTTGTGTGGCCTACCACTTGCTCTTAGACGTTTCCACTTCATAATAACAGCATTTACAGTTGACCGGGGCAGCTCTAGCAGGGCAGAAATTTGATGAACTGACTTGTTGGAAAGGTGGCATCCTATGACAGTGCCATGTTGAAAGTCACTGAGCTCTTCAGTAAGGCCATTCTACTGCCAATGTTTGTCTATGGAGATTGCATGACTGTGTGCTCGATTTTATACACCTGTCAGCAACGGGTGTGGCTGAAATAGCCACATCCACTAATTTGAAGGGGTGTCCACATACTTTTGTATATATAGTGTAGTTCTGAAATGTTTAGCCCGAGGGGATGGCATGCATACAGTACAGTGTGTTCGATAACAAAAATATGTTCAGAGAGGCCAAAGGTGGCATTCTCTGCTGGTTTAGGTATTAATGTTGGACCCTTCAATACTGACACCGCTCTGTTTGACCCCAAAGTCCTCACCAACATAAGCCAAGCCTACAGTCCAATTACAGGTACTGATCACACACCAATCAATATAATATAACACAAGTGTCCACAGGGGCCAACTATAGAGTCCACCATCACTATAAGAGGCTGCTCCAGCGTCTATGAGAGATGAACAGTGTTGATCTCACCCTGCCTTTTCTCTGATGCAGGTGTCTTCACAGCACCAGTGAGAGGAGTCTACCACTTCAGGGTCAGTGCCATGGACAAGCACTAATCGCAATACCTGAGAGTATGCTTGTTCAAGATGTGGACAACGACACAGATAATATACAGTTGGCTGGGTTTCCCGTGCATCGGCAGGACAGAACAGCTACGTCTGGTAAGACGAGGGGTGGGGGTGTGTGTCTATTTGTCAATAACAGCTGGTGGAACAGTCACAGAAATGTTGTGAGTGTATCCAATGGAGTGATTCTAGAGATAGAGGGAGACTTGGTCTATATGCGCCTCCCCTCAAGCTTCAGTCTCTATGGTGATAGCGATAACGGCTGTTTATTCAGTGGTTTCCTGTTCTTCCCTATGTGAGGGGAACACCATAAACAGTGTAGAGCCAAAATTATATCTAGACATCGGTTACTCTGAGCTCCATTGTTTCTGTTTTAAATATGCATTACAAAAAATGTAAACAGTGGTCATGACTATTCTTTTGTATAATTTGTTGAATCTTCTTCAGTAACATTATTCTTTCTGTGAATTATGTCTGTATCTTGTAAAAATGCCTGTATTATTCTCCTCAACTAAATGCTATATACTGTCCTATGTTCTTAGAAAAGCTAGTGTAGTAGCAGTGATACGCTCTTAGAAAAAAGGGTTCAAAAAGGGTTATTCGGCTATACCCATAGAATAACCCTTTTTGGTTCCAGGTAGAACCCTTTTGGACTCCATGTAGAACCCTCTGTAGAAAGGGTTCTACCTGCAACCAAAAAGGCTTTTTCAAAGGGTTCTCCTAATGGGGACAGCCGGAGAACTCTTTAAGGTTCTCGATAGCACCTTTTTTTCTAAGAGTGTAGAGGAACAGCCAGAGGGGGGCTGGGAACAGCCAGAGTGGGGCTGGAAACAGCCAAGGGGAGTGCACTACCACCTGTGCCAAAAATCTTCAGACCTCTTAACAGAACACTTATACTTTCACATACAAGTAGCCTACAGTCTTAAAGGGATAGTTAACAGATAATAAATGGGACATGATTTTCTACTTGCCTTGGCTCTTGTTGGTTGACCCAGACAGTATATGGTGTTGCTAATTAGTATTGCAATAAAAGGTATTACTTTCTGTGTATTATTAAATGAATCATGGCTTGACTTTAACTACTACAAATCAAATGTGTGATAGAGGAATGTATTATATATGTAATATAAATCTCCAACTATCCCTACAAGATCTACATCACTGTAGTTGAATCATGGCCTCTATCAAATTGAGCGTCAGTGAGGTTACAGTTTAACTCCCATTTACTCCCATCCACACATGCAGTATACTTATGAATAATGGGTCAGGGTGATATGGTGAAAATATAGTGTGCTGATGGTCAAAACACAAATTGAGGTCTTAGCTCCCTCTAGTAGTAAATAATGAAGTGACATATACAGTAAATACATAGTATGGCTAGTTTAATATACAATGATTAAAACATTTCACAATCATTATAAAACATACAAAACATCTGACTGAGTATAAAGCACGTCTGACACTTAAAAAGCATGTGTAAAATGTCAAGGTTAGCAACAAACATGTAGAAATATATATTAAATATCTTGTATTACCAGTGCAATGACTGTTGCTTTTCTTTTATACATAGTTCTGAAATATCATTACAATAACATTGTAGAACAGTCCATATTATGTTCATTTGTAAAAAATGAATTAGCTCTCGTCAGTAGTGCAAAAGTCTTCACTTTCTCAGAAGCGTTAAAGATCAAGATTTCAAGCGGTGCCATAGCAATGCATATCTCAATTTTCTAAATTATCCCCAGCAGTCAATTTTGGGTACTGCAGAATCTCTAGCATTTTCATTTTCTGTTTTGAAACTTTGATTTGGTTTTGACGTGTGGGTTTTGAACTTGAATGTCTTTAGCAGGATCCACCACACAGCCACATTGCTGGTAATGAACCAACAGCCTCTTCCACAGTGAACTGCACCTCAGCAACTCTTGGTTTCCTAAAAGGAAACAAAGAGCAAATTTAAACCGCCAATTTGCATGTTAACGCCACTGCCAGTAAGGAATGAGGAATTAGAAAATAAAAGACCCGTTCTACGGTCTTCTTAATTCAAGTGTACAAAACAATGTAACAGAATGAGAATCTAACAATAGACATGGGAGGATTGTTAATTCACTTCAAATCCAATTTTATTTGTCACATGCGCCGAATACAACAGGTGTAGACCTTACAGTGAAATGCTTACTTACAAGCCCTTAACCAACAATGCAGTTTTAAGAAAATACCCCCCCCCCAAAAGAGATAAAAGTAGCAAATAATTAAAGAGCATCAATAAAATAACAATAGCGAGGCTATATACAGGGGGTACCGGTACAGAGTCAATGTGCGGGGGCACCGGTTAGTTGAGGTAATTGAGGTAATATGTACATGTAGGTAGAGTTATTAAAGTGACAATGCAAAGATAATAACAGAATGGGGGGGCAATGCAAATAGTCTGGGTAACCATTTGACTAGATGTTCAGGAGTCTTATGGCTTGGGGGTAGAAGCTGTTTAGAAGCCTCTTGGACCTAGACTTGGCGCTCCGGTACCGCTTGCCGTGCGGTAGCAGAGAGAACAGTCTATGACTAGGGTGGCTGGAGTCTTTGACCATTTTTAGGGCCTTCCTCTGACGCCGCCTGGTATAGAGGTCCTGGATGGCAGAGAGCTTGGCCCCGGTGATGTACTGGGCCGTTCGCACTACCCTCTGTATTGCCTTGCGGTCGAGCAGTTGCCATACCAGGCAGTGATGCAACCAGTCAGGATGCTCTCGATGGTGCAGCTGTAGAAACTTTTAAGGATCTGAGGACCCATGACAAATCTTTTCAGTGTCCTGAGGGGGAATAGGTTTTGTCGTGCCCACTTCCCGACTGTCTTGGTGTGCTTGGACCATGTCGTTTGTTGGTGATGTGGACACCAAGGAACTTGAAGCTCTCAACCTGCTCCACTACAGCCCCGTCGATGAGAATGGGGGTGTGCTTGGTCCTCCTTTTTCCTGTAGGCCACAATCATCTCCTTTGTCTTGATCACGTTGAGGGAGAGGTTGTGGTCCTGGCACCACACGGCCAGGTCTCTGACCTCCTCCCTATAGGCTGTCTCATTGTTGTCGGTGATCAGGCCTACCACTGTTGTGTCATCGGCAAATTTAATGATGGTGTTGGAGTCGTGCAGTCATGAGTGAAAAGGGAGTATAGGAGGGGACTGAGCACGCACCCCTGAAGGGCCCCTGTGTTGAGGATCAGCATGTTGGATGTGTTGTTACCTACCCTTACCAATTGGGGGGCGTTCCGTCAGGAAGTCCAGGATTCAGTTGCAGAGGGAGGTGTTTAGTCCCAGGGACCTTAGCGTATTAATGAGTTTTGAGGGCACTATGGTGTTGAACGCTGAGCTGTAGTCAATGAATAGCATTCTTACATAGGTGTTCCTTTTGTCCAGGTGGGAAAAGGGCAGTGTGGAGTGCAATAGAGACTGCATCATCTGTGGATCTGTTGGGGTGGTATGCAAATTGGAGTGGGTCTAGGGTTTCTGGGATGATGATGTTGATGTGAGCAATGACCAGCCTTTCAAAGCACTTCATGGCTACAGACGTGAGTGCTACAGGTCGGTTGTCATTTAGGCAGGTTACCTTAGTGTTCTGGGGCACAGGCACTATGGTGGTCTACTTAAAACATGTTGATATTACAGACTCAAACAGGGAGAGGTTGAAAATGTCAGTGAAGACACTTGCTAGTTGGTCAGTGCATGCTCGCAGTACACGTCCTGGTAATCTGTCTAGCCCTGCGGCCTTGTGAATGTTGACCTGTCTATAGGTCTTACTCACATCGGCTTCGGAGAGCGTGATCACACAGTCTTCCAGTACAGCTGGTGCTCTCATGCATGTTTCAGTGTTATTTGCCACGAAGCGAGCATAGAAGTAGTTTAACTTGTCTGGTAGGCTCATGTCACTGGGCAGCTCTCGGCTGTGCTTCCATTTGTAGTCTGTAATGGTTTGCAAGCCCTACCACATCCGACAAGCATCAGAGCCGGTGTAGTACGACTCGATCTTAGTCCTGTATTGATGCTTTCCCTGTTTGATGGTTCATCGGAGGGCATATCAGGATTTCTTATAAGCTTCTGGGTTAGAGTCCCGCTCCTTGAAAGCTGCAGTTCTAGCCTTTAGCTCAGTGCGGATGCTGCCAGTAATCCATGGCTTCTGGTTGGGGTATGCACGTACGGTCACTGTGGGGACGACGTCCTCGATGCACTTATTGATGATGCCAATGACAGATGTGGCGTACTCCTCCATGCCATTGGAGGAATCCCAGAACATATTTTAGTCTGTGCTAGCAGAACATTTCGGTAGCTTAGCATCTGCTTCATCTGACCACTTTTTTATTGATCTAGTCACTGCTTTGCTTTTTGCTTGTAAGCAGGAATCAGGAGGATGGAATTATGGTCAGATTTGCCAAATGGAGGGCGAGGGAGAGCTTTATACGCTTCTCTGTGTGCAGAGTATAGGTGGTCCAGAGTTGTTTTCCCTCTGGTTGAACATTTAACATGCTGATAGAAATTTGGTTAAACAGATTTAAGTTTCCCTGCATTAAAGTCCCCGGCTAGTAGGAGCACCGCCTCTGGGTGAGCAGTTTCTTATGGCGGAATACAGCTCATTCAATGCTATCTTAGTGCCAGCCTCTGACTGTGGTGGTACGTAAACAGCTACAAAGAATACTGATGAAAACTCTCTCGGTAGATAGTGTGGTCTACAGCTTATCACAAGAAACTCTACCTCAGGCGAGCAATAGCTTGAGACTTCCTTAGATATCGTGCACCAGATGTTTACAATAATACATAGACTGCCACTCCTTGTCTTACCAGACGCCGCTGATCTATCCTGCCGGTACATCGTATAACCAGCCAGCTGTATGTTGATGTTGTCGTCTTTCAGCCACGACTCCGTGAAGCATAAGATGTTCCAGTTTTTAATGTCTTGTTGGTAGTTTAATCTTCCGTGTAACTCTGCGATTTTATTTTCCATAGATTTCACATTTGCTAGCAGAATTGAGGGAAGTGGGGGTTTATACGATCGCCTTCAAATTCTCAGCAGGCAGCCCGCTCTCTGGTCTATCTTTCTCCACCTCCTCTTCACGCAGATCACAGGACTCGGAGCTGTATATCCTCTGCCTCTGACTCGTCACAGTTGTGAAAGAAGAAAAAGGATTCTGCTAGTCCGTGGTTAGTAATTGCAGTCCTGATGTCTAGAAGTTATTTTAGGTCATAAGAGACGGTAGGAGCAACATTATGTACAAAATGAGTAAAGAAATAAGTTACAAACAACGCACATAAACAAACAAAAAAACACAATCGGTTGGGGGCACCTAAAACGTCTGCCTTCTGCTCCGGCGTTTTAGTCCTGTATTGACGTTTTGCCTGTTTGATGGTTTGTCGGAGGGCATAGCAGGACTTCTTATAAGCTTCCGGATTAGAGTCCCGCTCCTTGAAAGCGGAAGCTCTACCCTTTAGCTCAGTGTGAATGTTGCCTGTAATCCATGGCTGGGGTATGGTTGGGGTATGTACGTACAGTCACTGTAGGGACAACGTCATCGATGCACTTATTGATGAAGCCAGTGCCTGATGTGGTATTCTCCTCAATACCGTCGGAAGAATCCCAGAACATGTTCCAGTCTGTGATAGCAAAGCAGTCTTGTAGTTTAGCATCTGCTTCATCTGACCACTTTTTTATAGACCGAGTCACTGGTGCTTCCTGTTTAAATTTTTCCTTGTAAGCAGGACTCGGGAGCATCGAATTATGGTCAGATTTGCCAAATGGAGGGCGAGGGAGAGCTTTGCACGAGTCTCTGTGTGTGGAGTAAAGTTTTTTCTCTCTGGTTGCACATTTAACATGCTCTGGTTGCACATTTAACATGCTCTGGTTGCACATTTAACATGCTCTGGTTGCACATTTAACATTTTCAGTGCACACTATTTCCTTAATTTAGACTCTAAGGGCCGGTTTCCTGGCAA